>NW_024070213.1:27962823-28014600 GCF_014754425.2 Oryx dammah
CGCCGCCCGAGGGGGTAGGGCGCGCGCGGGGGCGCGCCGGGCCGGGGAGGCGCGCTCCGGCCGCGCTCGCACTGCTCGTTCGCTGGCTCGCTCCCTCCTCCCTCGGCAGCCGCGGCGGCAGCAGGACAAGGCGGCGGCGGCGGCGGCTGGGGATCAGACATGGCGGCGGATCTGAACCTGGAGTGGATCTGCTCCCTGCCCCGCTCCTGGACTTACGGGATCACCAGGGGCGGCCGCGTCTTCTTCATCAAGTAAAGGACCGGGGCCGGCGCGGGGGGCCCGGAGCGGGGCGGGAGGCTGGCGACCGCGGGACAGCGCGGCGGGTCGGTGCCGCTCCGGCCCCCTCGGCTCCGCACGGCGTCCCCACTCACGCCCCGTCTCGGCTTCTTTTCTCCCCCCCCTGCAGCGAGGAGGCGAAGAGCACCACCTGGCTGCACCCCGTCACCGGCGAGGCCGTGGTCACCGGGCACCGGCGGCAGAGCACAGGTAACGCGGAGCCCGGCCGGGCCCGAGAGGAGTTGGGCTCCGCCGGGAGGAGGCGGCAGAGCCCCGGCCGCCCGCCTCCCTGCCTCGCTACCTGCCCCGAGCCGCGGTCCCGCGGGAGGCGTCGAGGTGGGGCGGAGGCCGGCGGGGGCGGCCGCAGGTAGAGGGAACCGGGGGGGTGGGCCCCGCCGGGGGACTTCCCTCGAGTCTCCGGACGCCCCTCTCCTCCGCCTCGGATCGCCGCCAGTCCCAGGCGCCCTCTGCCCCATTCCAAACTGCTCACCCTCCGCCCCCCACCCCTGTAGGGTGGCCCACTCCCCTCTCCCGGGAAAGCTGGGACCCTGAGTTGTTCCTCCCGCGGCCACTCCTGAGTCCTGTCGCCCCCCGGCCCCCTTGCCATCTTTTAGGAAGTCCTTTCCCTCTCCCATCGTGCAGCCCCGGGATCCTGCCTCCGGTCCGCCGGGAGAACGTATCCACAACCTCCCGGGCGGCTTCCTCCTCCGAGGTGGGGCTTGGGGGTTAGGTGGCTGATGGAGGAGGTGAGGAGTTCGGGGGTGCTGCGATCAGTCCTTGCGCCGGAGCGGCTGGGGAAATCTGGGCTCTTTCCCTCGTGCAGCCGGGGCCGGAGGAGACATTTGGAGCTGCAATTGCCCGCCAGCCCGATTCAAAGTCCCCGGCGGCAGCACCGAGGTCGCACACGCCGCCCGGAGCCGGTGGGCGTGCTGGGGGTGGGGGTAGGGGCGTCCCGCGTGCGGGCCTGGGTCCCCGATTGGAGAGGGTCGCCGGGGAACCAGCTCGGTGCCTTGGTGCCTCGGGTAGCTGGTTTGAAGGCTGCCTGTGAGCTGAGCTGGAGAGGAGCAGATTGGAGCTTCAGTGCTGCTCTGGCTTTCTTTTGTCAGTCTTTGTGTACATTCTTGAAACTTGTTTGCCTTTGAAACGTAACATGTGTTCTCTTCCTGGCCTGCCTCTGTTACTGGTGATTGGAAAGGCTTGAGAACAGTTTGGGTGGAAGGTGAGGCCGGCTTCAGAAAAGCTCTGTAGAGCTAGTCTTCCGGGATATTTCCTCTCCAACTCCGAGGTTCTCTCTTAAAGTTGTCAGGTTATTGAACAAGCCTGTCTCCTGTATTAAATGCTGGAGTTCAGCACAGTGACTAATATCCCCAAATTTGCAAAAAGGTGGAGGAGGAAAGAGAAAGCTGGTGTAGCAAGCATGATGAGGTTCCATTTTTGAGGCATTTCTGACTAATTCACCGTCATATTTCTTAACTCTTCAGTGTCCTCTTTGACTGAAATGTACATTTTGGTGTTTGGCATACACACAGTCAACTTCAGTGGCCTCTTTGCGTTATGGATAGTAACAGGTTTGTGTCACAGGAGACAATGTGATGTTTAGGTTATGTAGCCTCATCGTCTTGTGGAATTGGTCCATGATTATTTTGGGTATGTGAAATACATATTTTATCGTATATAATCCCCAGGTTTGATAACATTGACACGTCAGAAAAATTTTATTCTGTGATTTCAGGTTAATTTGATTTTTGAGAGAGATGATCTTGATTTTTTTTTTTTTCTGGTTTGGTTTATTTTGCTTTGATTTTGCACACACATCAGTGGTTTTTTATTTCAGAGCGGTATCATGATTAAATCCAAGCCACTGGTCGTTTGTAAGTAATTTGCAAGCACAGAATGTTAGCAGCATTCACCTGCATTCTTGCCAGGTTTGTGACTTGAAACTTCACATCTCTGCAAGCCAAGTCTGTAGAAACACACATGTATAAAGCACATGATGTCAGATTTCATTCCCCTTAATTAAATACTTAGGAAGTTCTCTCTCATCAGTGACACTTCCCAGATGGATTCACTTATGTAGCTGAAAGGTGTGGTCTTAAATAGACTCAACATCCTTGGGAAGAAGTGGGTGTTACCTTTTATGCACAGTCTCTTTCTTTGATTTTGGGGAGTATTTTGGCCTGCTGTTCATGGGTATTTACTTGGGATTAGAAGACCTCTCTTGGCTTTTTTTCCTCTCCACTCTGATCAAAGTGTATAATTCTGTCAGATAATCTCTAATGTGGTTGATAGTTTTCTGGTGGCATTACATATGAATTGCTATTTTCCAAAAATGATGTTGTATCTACTGTGAATTTTACTACCAGTCTAATGCTTTTTTTGAGGGTGGGGTTAGAAACTTAATAAATGAAAATCACTGATCCTGAAAAGAAATAATTAAAATGGTTTGAAACTTACTATGCTGTTCTGTTGAAGTAATACTGATTGTGAAATACATGTTTTTTAGATTTGCCTACTGGCTGGGAAGAAGCATATACTTTTGAAGGTGCAAGATACTATATAAAGTGAGTCTTTTTAATTATGATTTTTTTCCCTTGGTAATTCAGATGTTATGATTAACCTTTGGTTGTATGTCGAGGTACAATCATGATTTCTTAAGGTTTATCGTATTTTATTGATTTTATGCTTTATGAGTGTTGGAATTTGAGGTAAAAGACAGCACTCAGTTTTCTTATGTTATTTGCCTGGGCATTCATTGATTTATCAGTTAGATCATTTGTGGCCACAGTTATATTTTTGGTGCTTCTGTATATATTCTTGAGTGATTGTAGTAGTTTGTCTTTAACATGTTACCTTTTTTCTTTTTAAGTGAATTCTGTTCATGTGTATTTTGACCAGAGCTATTAATAAGTAGTGAAAGTGATGTAGACCTAGGTTACAGTTTGATGGATAGTGACAGGGCTGAAAGTAAAAACAAATAAATATGGAATATTTCACAAACATCTGTGGGAGTATTGTTTGTAATTTGCTTCAGTTTATGTAAATAGAGCTAAGTTTCAGAGCTTCATATCTAAATGTTTTACTCGCATTTGTGTTTGAATAAAAGGCTTTCAGTAGCACTTAAGGACAAATGACCAGTCCTAATCTTTAAGTTAATTTTGTAGAATATTGAAGTAATTTTTGTTAACTGTTAACTTGACAGTGCTTGGAGACAGATACACCAGTTTGAGGTCAACATTATGTAGGAAGATTTTTTTTATCCCTCAAGGGAACATAAAGGTGGTTTTATGTTCATTTTAAATTAGAAACTGTTTACTTAAGAGCTTGTTTAAAATTGTTTTGTTTGATTTTAAGGAACTGAGGCTTGAAGGAGAATGCTTAACTATGAGATTTTGTTGAGATGTCATTGGCTTATTAATAATAACAGATACCTAGCTTAAGGTACCTCTGCTTCATCCAGCCCAATAAGGCATTTTACTGAGTGCCATTTTAAAGATGATGTCATACCTCACGAAATTATAATTATCTACATGGCTTAAACATTTTTTTAGACTGATTTTTTATAAAATATTTAGGGAAACATACAGATACTAGCTATGCTTGCTTTTTTTGGATGTAGAAATGGAGAAAGCGGAATGAAGATACAGGAACGGAGTACAGTTTCATGATGTGGTCCTTCTCTGGATATGTTTGATTTGCATCTTTTATTTGGAGATTGTGCTGTGCATCATTAGATGGCCTAAAAAACAAAGGCATGAGTAAAGTGCAGAGTCACCAACTGTTTTCTGTAGAGTTCTTTTTCATCCTGAATTAAAGTGAGTTTGTATTGTCATGAAAGGGATTCTTTTTTTTTTTTTTTTTTGGACAAAGTATTGATTTTTCCGAAGACAGCTTTTTTTTTGGATGGAGTTCGTTTACTTGTACCCAGTATAATTTTAACTGCTGTACATTAAGCCTCACTGATCTTACAGAATAGGAGTAACACTATAGTTCTCAATATTATTTAAAGTTTGGTGACTGTGTACATCCTTAGATGAATGTTTATTTGGCAGTGCAAAATGTTACTCTGTGCAGGCTGAATATGTATGTTTTAATTTAGAACTAAGCTGTTACAAAGACCAAGTTTTCTTTTGTTTCACTAGCCCTTTTGATTAGAGTTTCTTTTATGTTGACTTAAACAAATTAGAATCTTTTCTGCGTCATGCCTAAGTTTCTCAGGCACATAAGGACCGCATTCAGAAAGCTGTAATAATTTGACTGTAATTCTACGTGCATTTTTAAGTTAGTGAGTTTTCATCATGTGGTATTGGGAGACAGCCAATCGTTGTGTCCAAAGGTAGCCATAAAGAATTTACTTTATGAAGGTAATTTGTTCTAAAGTTGAGCACATTTCAGAAATATGCATTCATTAAACCTCTAAACTTCTTTTAAGTAGAAGTTTAAAACAACCATTGAGAAATACATGATTTGCTGAATGTTAGGTGCTACTGTTTTTCCTTTCTGGGTTGTATCAGAAGGCTAATTTCTTTTAAGATCAGTTAAATCTCTAATGTGGGCTGTCATTTCTTCAAAACCTTTTACCTTCTTGTGTTGTTATGAGCAAGTAGGGGTGCTTGATGATTGTAGTGTACTAGGGGCACTGCCTGTATCTGAAACTTCACAGTTTGCAGAGCGCTCTTGCGTGTTACCTTGTCTGAATCTCGTTTTAATTGTGGTTGTCGTCAGAAGAACTCTTTTCCTTGTCACACCACATAATAAAACAACAGAAACATGCCTTTGGAACTTAGGAGTCTGCAAAGACAGCAAGATGAGAAACAGCCGGGATGTGAACTATATTTAGAATGTTCAGAGTGGGAGAAAGGATAGGAGTTTGCCGTAGGAAAGTGATGGCTGTTGGTGGATGTATTTTTCACTGTGGGTTTTATGTTAGATGAAGAAAGGAGATTATTGACCACATTATAATAAAAAGAGGTGATGGAGTGAGCAGGGTGGGTTTTGTTCACATGGGACAGAGAAGATGAAAGGCAGATAAAAGACCCATTGATCATCTTGTTATTCCTAATCCTTTGTTCCTCGGAGGCTCCCAGAGCAAGAAGGGAGACCAAGAACTGGAGGTTGTTTCTACTTTAGTTCCCCTGTGAAGTACATTTAACTCTCAAATTCTCTTCAGAACAAATGGTGGTGGTTCAAAATGGCAAATGGCCAAGAATTTATCTTTGGATTGTATCGATGTTTTAGTATCAACACCTGCATTCCTGTGGGCAGTAAGAAGAGCAGAAGGAAGGCAGGACTGTGGCCTTGAACCCCTGACAGTGGAGCTCACTCTTCACATCTTTAAATTAGGTGGGCTGGAAAAGGCAACTTCTCAGTTCCAGCCAACTTTCAAATTTCTTTGAATTTTATATGGTTCTGGGAATTTACAGTATTCTACAGAATAATGTACTCAGAGTGCCAAAGAAGAGATAGTATGGGAAATGTGGAAAGTTACTTAGCTTTCAGATCCTGCTTAACTGTTTAATCTCTGTCTTTAAGCTGTGTGTAGATAACCACAGATACAGATAACCACAGATAAGTCTAAGTAGAGCCAAAGCTGTGTGTCTTCACTCTCTTTCTGTTGCCACAGTGGGAGAGTTGTGTGTGTACAGTTGACAGCGCTCACTAATGTCAACAGAGGGGCGGATCAGAGTTAAGAGTTGTATAGATTTGAGCTGGATAATCAGTTTACTTTATACAGTTTTTGAAATTGGTTCTTTCATGAAAGTTTACAGTTAGGAAACAGAATATAAAGAGAAGGTATTTTACTTTAAATCACTTTGGCCAGAAAAATGTTAAAATTTAAAAATTAATTCTTTATTGTAACAATAAATATTTAGGTTTATTTTTTTAATGAAGAAAGTTTGCATTAAGCTAGCCAGCCTCTAAATTATTTTATTGTGTGTGTGTAAATACATATAAACAGAGTCTGAATTTGATTATTGTTTCATATTGCTTTTTAACAATTAATTCATGCTTTTTATTTTTGGGGAAGAATGCTGAAAGTTGCCGGTGATTTTTATAATTTATGAAGTATAGCTTTAAATATTCAAATAACTCAGCTCAAAGTGCAGAAGATAGTCATATATTTGAAGGTTATAAAGCTTTCTGCTTACTCCTTGAAAATATTACTTAATGACTCTGTAATGACAGGTCATGGTAGCTTAAAATGTATGTGTCATTGACTGTTACTTTGTGCTTCAAAGCTTTAAGATGGTTAAAGTGCTAAGTAAATCTTAAAACAATGCTCTCTGAATAGTGAGCAACTTTGTTCTAATTATCTAGAGGTCACTGTCTTATGTTACAGGTTTGGGGATCAAGAATGTCTTTGCAGGGTCATAAAGTAGTGTGTAAATGTTGTGAGGTTATATTTTCATATTGCTTTTTTCCTTAATTTTAAATTTAAAGTTCTGAAAATTGAACTTAGATATGCAAATAGAGCAGTGTTTGATTTTTTTTTTTTTTTTGACTAATGAAGTTTCATTTCAGTATCTGCTATAGTTGGATCTAATGTGTACTTAGAATTTCAAACTAATCTGCAGTGAGGGGAATTCTAGTATGAAATAGCCATTTAAAGTTGCAAGTGAGAAGAAAATCTGTTTCTTCATAGATTATCACAACTGAAACTATGAGTGAAGACAGGGAACATAGCTGCCGTGAGAATGTGAGAATATATTGCAATGTATTTGATATATAAAATTGTTTGGTATGGTCGTACTATAATATTAGAACTGGGTGTAGCAACATCATGTTTCAGAACAATTCATGGACATTGTACATCTTTTCCATATCCATAACAGTATTTGGAATGAGTAATCCTTCTGTGTATGAAGCACTTTATGCTAATTCGTTAGGTACAGCATAACAATGAACTGTGGTTTCAACCTTCAACTGTGGTAGAGAGAAAAGCATGTGGAGTATTAAAGGGAGATGGTGTGGGGCCCACGGACTCTAGTGTGAGGCACTTCAACACAGCATTCGATGAATTTAATACTCACAGTAGCCTTTTTTTTTTACTTTTTTCCCCCCTCCTCCCCCTGCGCCCTTTTTCATGATGAAACTGAAGCTTAAAGAGGTTAAAGTGCTGTTGTAGGTCTTATAGCTTCACTATTAGTCACTATCATTCAAATTAAGGTCTCTGGGCTAAGACTCTTCTAGACCTAAAAATACAGAGCAGTATAAACAGATCCTATGGTATGTGTCCCTCCATAAATAGATTGCTTGGAAATAGAGATCATTTCAAAGAAACAAGTGCAGTGGATAGGTTAGTATGTGTGTGCTCAATCACTCAGTTATGTCCAACTCTTTGTGATTCTATAGACTGTAGCCCACCAGTCTCCTCTGCCCATGGGATTTTCCAGGCAAGAATACTGGAGTGGGTTGCCATTTCCTTCTCCAGGGGATCTTCCTGACTCAGGGATCGAACCTACATCTCCTGTGTGGGCAGGCGGATTCCACTGAGCCACCTGGGAAGCCCCCTAGGTTAGTAGGTAGGTTATTAGGCACATGAAAGCTTGTTTAACCCCTCAAAACCTATTGACCAGTATTTTTTAAATAGAATCTCGGAATTTGGTCATTAAGCGACTTCACTTTCACTTTCACTTTATATCCACTGGAGAGTGCTGGTGTTGGGTACTATTCTAGGTATTTGGTGACTCAGCTGAGGCTTTCCTGGAGCATACAGTCTTATTAGGAAAAAGAGATATGGAAACAAAAAATGAGATTTCCCTGGTGGTCCAGTGGTTAAGAACTCTCCTGTCAATGAAAGGACACATGCAGGTTTGATCTCTGGTCTGGGAAGATTTGACATGCCTTGGGGCAACTAAGCCCGTGCACCTAGAGCCTGTGCTTCCCAACAGGAGAAGCCACTGCAATGAGAAGCCCGCACACCGCACTAGAGAGTACCTCCTACTCACCCCAACTAGAGAAAGCCTGCACAGCCATGAAAACCCAGTGCAGTCGGGTTGCTTTTTTAAAACAATGGAGCAAATGTGATTTTAAAATGGCATCCTCATAAAGGAAAAGCAGAGTGTTTTGTGACAGATTAGGAAAGTTTCCCATAAATGTTTCAGTGATAAAGTGTATTTAGGGTTTCAAGGATGGGATAACAGGACTTCCAATAGCATGAATTTTATCATGGGATCTCATTGTCCTTTTTAGTCCCAGGACCATTGCTCAGGACCAGGCCTGCTCAGCGTCTTCTTGTAGCGCCTGCCTATAGCTTAATGCCAGCATCTGGTGAGCCCCTGGTAAGTGGTGTCTGTGCCGATACTGCTGGCCTCCAGCCTCCAGAGGAGTTAGTTGGGGTAGGACCAGAGAAGTCCCCACAGTGCAAGTGACTGCATTTAGAGAGCCCCTTCTGGATTTCTCAAGTGATTTCCTTCTTATGTGGATGGACCTCTTTCTTGGTTTGTATTTCTGATTGTCAAAGCTGGTGTAGTTTAGGAAGGACGAAGGAAAGGGGAGTAGGGAAAGAATTGGTTGGGAGAGTCAAGGAATTGGAGGCCACAGAAACTGGTGGGGTGTAAACATCCCTGTTTAGGTATCTCTGTCTGTGCTACAAAGACAAGGGGTTTCTCAGTGCTTGTGGGCAAATACTCTCTCCTGGGACCTTTTCACCTTTCTATAAAGATACATATAAGTTGGGGTTAAATGGCAAAAAATGATATGTATAGCTATGTATGAGCAAATTGGAGTTCATATAAAAGTGATGCTGGTTGTCACTCAAATGGCATCCTAAGAAGTCAGAGAAGAAACATAGGGCCAGGTTGAAGGGGAAGGGCTTGAAGGAAGAGGTAGGAGTTGAGCTAGGCCTTTAGGGGATGGCAGGAATTCACATGTATACCAAATACCTAGAATAGTGCCCAGTACTAGCACTCTCGAGTCGATGTAAAGAAAAGTCCAAATTCCGACATTCTATTAAAAAAATACTGGTCAATAGGTTTTGAGTTGTTAAATAGTGATGAATAGTGATAACTGCCCTGCTGGTAGGTGATTAGAAAAAATGCTAGGATAATGAGAAGTCAGACTAGGAATTCTGTTTGTGGCTATATTGTATCTGGTCTTTGAATATAAGGCTGAGATTTTCATTTCTAGGCAAGCCACTGCAGGTGGGTCTTTTTTGTTGTTGTTGCTTTTTGGTATAGCATTAATAGCGTAAAGTGAAGGTATTAAGAGAGATTTTAATGCAGGCAGCATGGCTTAGAGAGGGGCAAAACGTGAAATGGAGGAGTCCCTTTCTGGGTCTGTGGCTGTAATCTGGGAGTTAGTTAGTGCTGGAACCAAGTTGGTAGCAGTAGGAATGGAAAGGAAGGAGGCCATTGATCAAAGTTATTAAAGAGGAGTTGACAGGCCTTGGGAGTCTTGGTGAGCTGGGAGGTTGTCAGAGAAAGAGAGGTCAAAATTTACTTAGAGGCCTTTGTGTCTGAGTGGCTACAAGAATGACTGGGGCCCTTGACCAGAATAAGGGGGTTGGTGGTTGGGGGGAGCTCAGGTAGAAGTGTTAATGATGGTTTGCTTTTTGAGCTGCTTACCTCAAAAAGGAAGGACATCACATTTTAGGTGGCTAAAATCTGGCCTTTCCAAAGGACTCCCAACGTTATTTTCTATTCCCCCTCATGAATAAGAAACATACCCTCAGGGATTTCCCTGGTGGTCCAGTGGCTAAGACTCTGAGCTCCCAGTGCAGGGGCCCGGGTTCAATTCCTGGTCAGGGAACTAGATCCCACATGCCACAGTAAAGATCGAAGATCCTGTGTGCCATAACCCAGGGGAGCCAAATAAATAAAGAAATAAAATTAAAAAAAAAAAAAAGAAACATACCCTCTACCCCTTAAAATGCTATCTCAGCTGCTTTATCTCCAAATAATATATGTAGATCCAAGCCAGCACTGTCATATTCTTTCATCCGATAACTCATTCAGCAAATACTTAGCGAGCTTTGTGTGCTGAGTGCTTTAGGTTTTATGAATGAAACAGACATGGACCTTACTCTTACGGAGCTTATAGTTAAATTAGTGGGAGAGACAGTGGTAACAGAATCACAAATGTACAGCCCGATAAACACTATGACGTGTGCATGATGCTTTGAGCAGATGCATTGTGAGGAATTGGTCCAGTATGGAAGAGGCCTTTCTCACGAACGTAAGGAGTAAGCCTTCCTCTTGAAGCTCTGCTGTAAAACCCCACAGAGTGATCAGAATAGAGCAGCACAAAGTCACCTAACAGATGAAGAATTAATAGCATCTGGGCCTGAGATTGGACTGTAACCTGAGTGACAGTGTTGTTGTAGCCAATGAAAGACTTGGGGTGGGGTTGATGTGATGTGGAATTTTAGAAAAAAGGAGAAACACTGCAACAGAAGTTACCCTCTCCTGTCTACTAGAGAACAAGGCTAAGCTGACTATGATTATGATTTTAACTATTATTTCAGTCCCAGTGGCACAGTCTTCCAGTTACCTAGTCACTCACCAACACAGTTTTTCTTCCAATTCTCTTCAATACATTTTGAACTCATAATTACATGCCTTAGTGAATAGGATACATCATTAAACAAAATATACCTGCTGAACTCTACTCTTCTTGGGAGTGGGATGGTGGGGGAGGGACTATCAGAAAAAGAAAATATAACATTGATAAATAAGTTTTGTGGTATGTAAGCATATATAAGTGCTGTAAGAAAAAAAAATAGAGCTAGATGTGGAGGATCAGGAGACGAGTGCAGAGGAATGGGTGTGGGAGAAAAAGCAGTGCAGTCAGAGAAGGACGGGCAGGGCTGTGGGGGCCGTGTTGGTGGGTATAATTGGCTGTTAACATGGGGTGCTGTGGCGCTGTTGCAGGTCTGAGCAGAGGAAAAGCATGGTCTGATTTCGCCCTTTGAAAGGGTCAGTCTGACTGTTTTGTTAGATGAGACTTTGGGGGAGACTTAGTGGAACCCCTCCAGTGTAAGTTCTGCCCCTCATCAGATTCTCTCCTTATATTTCTTTTTAACACTTAACAGGGATTATGATGAAATACTTAATCCTATAACCACCATATTTCTTTTAAGCTCCCAGTAGTCATTAGTACCACTGATTTAATAATAATTACAGCTTTTTAGGGGGGACAGAGAGATATAACCATTTTAAATAAACCATTTTATCCTTATTTCAGAAATAGTATATTGAAAACCACGTTTTAAAATCAAGCCAATGCTTGGTTAATACCTGTTTGCCTACATACACTCATGGTAGGTAGCCTTCAGGAAAAGCAGCTTGTTTATAGCTGTATTTTCTGTCCCTCAGCTCAAACCTTTCTCATAATACTTCCTCAATAAATATTTCTTGATGAGTTTTGACGATGACAGTGATCTTAATTCCGTGCTATTCAAAAGCCTTATAATGTGGCTCTTTGTGAAATTTAAGTATTCTCATTATGTGACAGTCTGTCTGTCCCAGTATGAATTAGGAAGTCAGTTGATTCTCGAGTGTGGCTTATGTGATTCTCCTCCAAGATACAGACAGGATCTGCTCAGAAGCCCAGCTGAGCGGCCAGAACCAGGATGAAGCCAAGATAATGCGGGGACCTGTGAGGCTTGTTGGGAGACGGACCTTGGCAGTGACCATGCTGTTTCCACTTAGAAATGTTGACGGTTCAGCCTACTGTGATTTGGAGAATAGAGGAAATACTGAAGTCTGTCTGCTGTCAGGAGGAGTATGAGTAAAGCAGATAGAGTCTGCTTAGAGACCACTGAACTCAGTGGATCCCAGAAAGGCCTGGGAGAAGTAGAAGGTGTGCCTCATGAGGTGCAGGTCACCGACGTGTCAGAGTCACTCGGGAAGGTCTTTGGTTCCTTAGGAATAGCCTCCTGGCTACTTGGGAATTATTCTTTGAAGTGGTCAGTAATTTCAGAAACAGAGAATCCCTCTAGACCAGGGGTCCCCTGTTAGGAACCGGGCTGCACAGCAGGAGGTGAGACGCAAACCAGCAAAGCTTCATCTGTATTTACAAGGGCTCCCCATTGCTTGTATTACCACCTGAGCTCCATTGCCTGTCCATGGTGGCATTAGATTCTTGCAGGAGCATGAACCCAACCTGAGCTCGACTTACCCCTAAACCATACCCTCTGTCCCAGTCCATGGAAAAACTGTCTTCCGCAAAACCTGTGTCTGGTACCAAAAAGTTTGGGGACCACTTCTCTAGACTTTTAACCCTTCGGAGGCAGAGACTGTGTCATAATCATGTTTCCAGCATCCGACACATAATAGCCAGTGAGATGTTTGAAATGAAGACCTATTACAGATGGTAGGAAAAGGAAATCTGAACATCCCAGGACATTTTCCTGCTTCTCATTTGTCATCTAGTTAGGATTCATACTGTTGCAAATTTCAGTGACCCAAAGCCAACTATTATAAGTGAAAGCCAGCTCTTCTTGCACATTAATTCCAGGAGTGATACGAATGAATCCTTCAAGGCCCTTTCTTACCCACCTTTTTCCTTGAGAAAGCTTTTCTCCACTTAAACGGGAAAATGGCTGCTCACAGCCCCAGAATACATTCTTTTAGCTGTTTAAATCAAAAGATAAGGTTTCTTCTCTGTTTCCCCCCAAAAATCTTAGGGACTTTGACTGTCTTGTATCGCATGCCCACTGCTAGAGTGAAGACTGGTTTTCATTTTCTGTCCGTAGCTGAAGCTGAGATTATAATACTGTCAGCCAGCCTTCCGAGGACCCGTGCGATAAGAGAGGAAGGCCAGGTTCACGCAGGAAGTCGGGGTGTGAAAGACGGCATGATCAGAGACTACTGCTCCTCCCTGGTATACAGGGCACCGTGCTAAAGGCCAGGAAGGCCATGAACTTGGGCACCTGCAGGCTTTTAAGAAGTGATCGTATTAGTGATTGCAAGGCCGCTTTCTGCCTTTCGTTGAAGAGGGAGTAGCTGAAGATACACACAGGGTGGTTCAGGCCTGGACCTGGAGGAACGGAGAGCAAGTGTTAAATTCTGAGGATGAAGCCATAGAAACCAATCCTGTCCTGGCTGCCTTGAGCAAGGGGGATTGAGGAAACCAACTTGGATTTAGTACAAGTGGTAGTACAGTCTCACTGTGGTCAAAACCCCACCCTGCTGGAGCACACCAGGGATTCCCTCTGGTTCTTCTGAAATCACTGGCCACTCATAATTCCCACACAGTGTCCATCCTTGAGTAATGCTACCCAAACTTGCTTACTACTTACATCCCATGGATGTTCTACACATTCTTTCCCTCTATCCCTTCCAAGTGACTAAGATTCTTTACACATGTTATTTCTTTGGGATAGATATGGTCCTCAAAAGAGAATTTGCCTCTGAGATGAAAAATTGTTTTAGTCTTCATATTGAGTTAATTCCATCGGCTTTTGCTGAATTTGATTGAAAGTGTGTATAATACCCATTTTATTAAATGTTTACAATAAAGTTGTTCAACCTAAAATTTAAAACTCAGTAAAATGGGACAGTATGGCCCAGTCTTCAGAAAAAACAAGGAATTACTCCTTGCTCATTTTCCATAGTACAGCGCAGTGGTGCAAGGAAAGTAACATGTTAAACCTAGTGTCAATTTTTTCTCTGGAAAATTCATCTGTGGTACTACATTTACTTTGAAAAATCCGTTCTACCATGGAATATAGATGCATCTAATAATGATGGCATTTTAAAAAATTTAGTAAAGAAATGTCAGAGAATGATTCCAAATCCATCTTAAGTGTGTCTGCTTTTTTCCAACCTGTTTTATAATGGTGAGTGTTTCTTTCTGATTATAGAAGTAATGTATTTTTATTATAGAACATTTGGGAAACAACTGAAGAGTATAAAAGAAAATAAAAATCACCCAGTCCCATTATGCAGAGAGAATTTCTATTAATATTTCAGTATATATGCATAAATATATTTAAAGATTTGGGTCTTATTGCTAATACTGCGTTGAATGCTGTTTTCATTAAAGTTATGTTGTGTGTCCTCATGTCATTATATATTTATTCATTGGAAGATTTTTTTATTAATTGGATAGTCTGTCTTATGAATATATAATAGCTTAATCATCCTATTTTTAGATGGCTATGAGGCTTCTTCCTTGGTGGCTCAGTGGTAAAGTCCACCTGCCAATGCGGGAGACGCAGGTTTGATCCCTGGGTTGGGAAGGTCCCCTGGAGGAGGAAATGGCAGCCCACTCCAGTATTCTTGCCTGGAGAATCCCACGGACAAAGGAGCCTAGAGGGCTACAGTCCTTGGGTTCTCAAAAGAGTCGGACACAACTTAGCAACTAAACAGCTGTTTCCAACTTTGTGCCATGAGAAAAATCCTGTGTAATACTCTTATATGCATGTTTGTTTCCTAGACTTGGAATTATTGGGATAGGGCATGAGCTTCTGGGGGCTTCCCTGGTAGCTCAGTTGGTAAAGAATCTACCTACAATGCAGGAGACCCTGGTTCTATTCCTGGGTTGGAAAGATCTGCTGGAGAAGGGATAGGCTACCCACTCCAGTGTTCTTGGGCTTCCCTTGTGGCTTAGCTGGTAAAGAGTCTGCCTGCAATATGAGAGACCTGGGTTTGATCCCTGGGTTGGGAAGATCCCCTGGAAAAGGGAAAGGCTACCCACTCTAGTATTCTGGCCTGGAGAATTCCATAGACTGTATAGTCCATGGGAGCCCAAAGAGTTGGACATGATTCAGTGACTTTCAGTTCACTCACTCATGAGCTTTTTAAAAGGTTCACTACTTAACATTTTGCCCAGTTGCCCTGTAGGAGATTTGTACAAAGTTATGTTCTCCCCTTGTACATGAGAATGTATAAAAGTGCCCCTGTTTCTCCAGACCTACAATAAATACTCTGATTGGATAGGTGAAATTTGAAGGCATTTCTTGAAGAATTTGATGGAGAATCTGTGTGGGTTGTTATTAGCAATTCTGATAGTTTGGAACAAGAATTAGTCTTCCCGTTATCTGTTTTTACACAACTGACTATCCTAAAACTTAGTAGCTAAAGACAGCAATGGTTTATAATTTCTCACCTTTCTTTGGGTTGACTGGGCTCAGCGAGGCTGTTCTTCTGTTTCCCTTGCTGTAACTGAGGTTATTCATACAGATACATTCGGCTGGAACTTGATGGTGGCTGGAATTTCCAAATGTTTTCTCATGGCCTCTCATCCCTTAGTGTTCTATCTAGAGTTGCTTGATAACAAGGCAGCTAGGCTTCTAAGAAGGAATATTCCAAGAAGACAAGCCCCTGGGTTTAAGCATTTCTGTAATAAAACCTATGATTGTTTTATGTCTGCTCGTGTCCTGTTGATCAGAGCAAGTCACATAACCAAGGCCAAACTCAAAAGTAGGAGAGAACAAGCCTCTGAATACAAGGAGATGTGGTTCATCATAGACTATTGATGTAATGGACTACCAGAGATAGTAAATAATTTTTGAGTAGTGTTGCAGTTCTAATTGATTAGCAGTAGTACTTTGGAGCACTGTATTCAGAAGAATTTGGAGAGTGACTTCTGGATCAGTAGGAAAGTATATTGTGACAAGTTGATGTTTACAAGGGCTTAGGTGAGGTGTCGGTATAGAGGTGTATTTACCATCTTTAATTTAATATCTACAAATTTATATGATAAAATTATAAACCTCAAAATGAAAAGCAATTCAAGAGCTTGCATGTAGGCCCAAATATTTTTAAAACATGGGCATGCTTGAGTAAATTGAGTCTTAAGCGTTTGTTCATCCTGGGTTCACACAATTAATACATCTGGAGTATAAGATGTCAATTATTGGTATCTTGTGCTAGATTAATTTGCAAAATATCGATATTTTACACCAGGACTGCTCTTTCCCATTGCTGAGTGAAAAAGCTGTAGCAGAGTTCATCGATGAGGAACAAGTACCCACATTAGGGATTACAGTGGTGTCCAAGGTCATATGTGTCAGTGGGTGGATGGCTATGGACAGTTAATCTCACATATATATGTATTTGCATTGTGAGTGTGTGGTTTTAAGTGCTTGACTGACTTGTGAACTTGACCTTTGGATTAACTTATATGATTTAACTAGTATTATTAGTGGCAATATTTAAGAGTAGGCACCATAACCTATGCATTCCCAGGGAGACTTACCGGAAAATGTTACTGTTGCTTTTGATACGGTAGTGTGGAGGCCCCCTCACCCCATACTCGACCTCCCAGAGGAGGTTCCGTGTAGTGGTAGTTTGGCGTTGTCCTACCCGCCTTTCTCTGCATACCCATCCAGGCATACATTCATTTATTTATTTTTACCAAGATGAACTTGTCCTATCTGTATGATTCTTTGCCTTTTCCTTTTTATTTAATATCTTAGATCTCTTCATATTAGTAGTTAGAAGTCAACACCATTCTTTCAGTAGCTACAAAATATTCATTAATTATTTAGCTGTACCCACCCCTAATTATGTGGACATTAGTGTTTTTCCATTTTTTTCCCCCTCAGTTTCTAAAACTGTTGTTGTGAACATATTTATACATAAACTTTATGGTCACATGCAAATATTTTTATAAAATAGATGTGGAAATTGCTGAGTTAGGTTGTATATGTATTTTAGTTTTTGATAAATATGGTAAAACCCTGCTGAACACCATAAATAGTATCTGAAAATATTGAAATGTGTAATTATAAGATAAATGAGAAGCAGTATTTTTCATTAAGTTCATGGAGTTACATGCAAAAAATAAGAAAGTGGTAGAAAGTGACACATTGTGCAAAGCTACATAATGAATCTGAAAGCCCCAAATGATAACAGTGCATCACTCCCTAAATTCCTTTTGCAGTTGGAGTTAGACCAACTATTGGAGCCCTTCGACAGTCACATTCATATTGGTTTATGGATTTACTCTTTGTGGTTAGGCCAACTTCCAAAAACTCTTCACTATTTTATCCTTGCATCATGCAGTATATAAGATTATTATCTCCTGTATCCTTGCCAGGAGTTAGAGTTGCAAGACTTAAGTTTTGAGGAACTCTAATGGACAAAAGTGATATCTTGTTGGAATTTGCATGTTCTTGGTTTTGGCCACGTTTGTCGTCTTTCCCCGTTTGTCTCCTGTTTGAGTCTCTTCTGTAGATTGCTTCTTCCATATATTTTCTCTATTCTTCTCTTGCTATTTTTATTAATGATTTATGTCATTTATATTTATTTGTATTTTTGATGTCAGAGCCAGTTAGCTTAATAGAGCTCTCCAAAATAGTTTCGTTGTGCACCCTGGTAAGTAAAAAAAAAAATTGGTTGTATTCTCTTTTTATATGTCTGTTGATTTACAGATTATATACATGTATTGTCATCAGTCTATGTCTTACAACTTAGTAAAGCTTATTTTTTCCTTACTTTGTGTCTTAAAAATAAGTGTAAATAGGGATGCTAACATGTCAACAGCTCAATGGAAAGAGTCCAGTGTGCATTCACCTAGGAATTTAGGAGTTCTCCATGACACATGGTGTAGGCCTATTATAGGCCTATTAAGTTGGCCAGGAGGAGATGCTTTTTGTCCTGTGACCACAGTGTGCCTATCTGTAAGCCTCTGGCCGCTGAGTGTTCTGGTGAAGTGGAAAGTAGCCAAGGGTAAGACCTTGGCTCTGTTACCTCTGTTAACCACACAGCTTGGAGAAAATTGCTTATTCCCACTAAGAACCAGTTTCTTGGAGAGGGTAATTCTTGTCTTGCCTTCTTTATAGGCTTATGATGTGAGTGCATATGTAAACAAACTTGGAAAAACTGTAAACCATGGTGTACATATGAAATACGTGGTTATTTGTTTTGCAAGGCCATAATGTTTTGTATAGGCACGCTTCCAGATCATTTATGCTGGAAAACAGTTGAAAATCCTGGCCTACTAATAATGGTTCAGAAATATTTTTTTAAAAAAGTAATCTTTTTGGCTGCACTGCTCGGCATGGGGGATCTTAGCCTCCCGACCAGGGATTGAACTCCTGCCTACCGCATTGGAAACACAATCTTAACCTCTGGACTGCCAGGGAGATCCCCAGAAATATCATTTTAAGTCTTCAACTTGTACAGATTCTAAGTTTCTTGAATGTAGAAACTGTCACACAGGCTAGTCAGTAAGTTTTGTTGTTAATGGTATAGGTACATTTAATAATATATGTTTTTGGTTTTTAAAATGTTTTTTATTTAAGAAAGCCCTGTGATTTAAGAATTAGAAATCAGCTTATTTGTGAAATACCCAGTGGCACTAAGGAAGACTTTCTTGAAAGAGTAAAGTAGCTTTTGTCCAGGGCTGCAGATAAAAGGCAGGACCTAGCATGAATATATTCTCCAGGGTAGAGAAGAACTCAAGGCATTGTAACGTTAGGGCCTGTTAACGTAGGTGGGGTGAACTGAATTATGTGGGAGGTGGTATAGGATACAGTATACCCAGGAGTGATGATGAAAAGGCAGTTTGAATGTGGATAATGTTGTGTTTTAAAAATTTGTTTCATAATTTTTTTAATGAATTATTATCTGTGGAATAAATTATTATCATCTGCAGAAGGTGGTAGATGAAGGGAGGAGAAACAAAAGAACTGAACCCTTGATCATTAATAAAAAGGAATAGGAAAAATTGGGATTGCAGCTATAGAAGCTTAAATATAGAGGTTTGAAATATTTTACAAGTATTAACAGTCAGGCCCTGCAACAGTATAGGAAAACAGGCGCTCACAGGCCTGTGCTGCTGGCTGGCCAGGCTGGCCTGTGACCAGTAGTGGCCTGGGTAGGCTGGGGCTGGAGCTGTGGGCAGCGGGCCAGGCGAGGTCACATTCCTTCTGAATACTCTCCTCACCTTCCCTCTCCTTTGATTCTTAGAACAGCCCTACAGGGTAGAAAGCTGGACAGGAGTCCAGTTAGAGTCACTAAACCTTTTCTGCTTACCCAGATGAGTGGGAAGGGGAGGTGGCGTGCTTACTTATTATATCTACTTTCAAACTTATTTAAGACTCTCGGAGGAGGTAGAAGACTGTGCAAAAAAGAAATTTTTTGTGAACTTGGAAGAATAGCTGTGTTTCTCAGAAATAGTTCATGCTGAAGAAATTCTGTATCTCAGAAAAGAATGATAAAAGGACTTTTATTTATTTTTTTTCTGATACAGAGAAATCACAGGTCAAATCCATTTTGAACATTTACCTAATAATCCAGATTTTTACAAAGTCACATCAAGCCTCCCCACCCCTGCCCCTCGCCTCCCGTTATTCTTATGTGAATGAGTCTCAGTCCAGCTGCTGTTCCTTTCCCAGTGGAGCTGCAGAGGAAACTGAATTAAAAACAGGCAGTATTAATGGTAGGAGAAATAAATTCTTTTGATGGGGTTCTACATCTTTTCTGTATATAACAGTTCCTACCTAGTGTCATACTAAAGCCTCCTTGCAGAAGACCCTGAGATGAAAATATTTTACAATTTTGGGCTTCAATTCCTCAAACACATTGAAAGAGAAATGTAATAGATGATTCAAGTTGAATAGATATGATTAATCTTGCTGCATCGGTTACTGCTGTATAAGAAGCCATCTCCAAACTCAAAGGCTTGAAATAATCACTATATATTGCTGAACACAGGGTTAGCTAGGCAGTTCCTCTAGTGTCTGTTGCATTTATTCTCTTTTTTTAAACTTCTTATTTTATATTGGAGTATAGTCAATTAACAATGTTATGATAGTTTCAGATGGACAGCAAAGGAACTCAGCCATGCATATACATGTATCCATTCTTCCGCCAAACTTCCCTCCCATCCACGCTGTCACATTTAGCAGCGTTCCTTGTGCCTTTCACTAGGATCTTGTTGGTTTTCCACTTTAAGTGTCCTGTTGCATTTACTCTTGTCTGAGACCAGATGTGGGTCAAGCAGGAGGCTCTGCTGATCTTGGCTGGTCTGGGATGGTCTTTTCTGCAATGGTAGAAATGACTGGGCCTTCTTGCACAGTCTCTCATCCACAGTAGGCTTCCTCAAGCCTGCTCTTGCGTGGAAGGCAGGTGTGCAAGCAAGTGTGCCGAAGTGCTCCACAGGTCTCTCAAGGTCTGGGCTCAGAATTAGGGCAGCTTCACTTCACACACTGCTTTCCATTAGCCAAAGAAAGTCTCACAGCCAGCTCCAGTTCAGTATGTGGAGAGAGAGATTCCATCTTTTTAGAGAACTTGGAAAACCACGTTGCAAAGATTGTACATAAAGGGAGAGGTGGAGAATTAGAACCTTTTTGTAAGCTGTGGTGTAGCGCATGTGCCCCCAAATTTACTGAGTGCATTTGAAGTTTATGCTTCCTCTGCCTCATATAGGGATTACACTCGATCCTGTTCACATAGTTGATTGTGTACTTCTGTTAGGTAGAAAATTAACTGGACATGTGGGTACAAGTCTCCTTATTGAATAAGTTAGTTGCTGATGCCTTTAGAGCAGGGTTCTTCTTTTTCCCCTTTCATTATGTGTTCAGTTGGTTTGATGGTCATATTGAGGCTAAGTCATTTTAAAGTTCAGAATGAGCCCTAGTGCTTCTATTGTGGGTGGTGGAGAAGATATTATAGGTTTCAGTGTATTTAAGAAAGCTCTCAAGAAGATGAACTCCCCTGTCTTCAGTCAGTCAGTCAGTTCAGCCGCTCAGTTGTGTCCGACTTTTTGCGACCCCATGAATCACAGCACACCAGGCCTCCCTGTCCATCACCAACTCCCGGAGTCCACCCAAACCCATGTCCATTGAGTCGGTGATGCCATCCAACTATCTCATCCTCTGTCATCCCCTTCTCCTCCTGCCTTCAATCCCTCCCAGCATCAGGGTCTTTTCAAATGAGTCAGCTCTTTGCATCAGGCGGCCAAAAGTATTGGAGTTTCAGCTTTAGCATCAGTCCTTCCAATGAACACCCAGGACTGATCTACTTTAGGATTGACTGGTTGGATCTCTTTGAAGTCTAAGGGACTCTCAAGAGTCTTCTCCAACACCACAGTTCAAAAGCATCAATTCTTCGGTGCTCAGCTTTCTTTATAGTCCAACTCTCACATCCATACATGACTACTGGAAAAACCATAGCCTTGACTAGCCAGACCTTTGTTGGCAAAGTAATGTCTCTGCTTTTTAATATCCTGTCTAGGTTGGTCATGACTTTCCTTCCAAGGAGTAAGTGTCTTTTAATTTCATGGCTGCAGTCACCATCTGCAGTAATTTTGGAGCCCAGAAAAGTAAAGTCAGCCACTGTCTCCACTGTTTCCCCATCTATTTCCCATGAAGTGATGGGACCGGATGGCATGATCTTTGTTTTTTGAATGTTGAGCTTTAAGCCAGTGTTTTCACTCTGCTCTTTCACTTTCATCAAGAGGCTCTTTAGTTCTTCTTCACTTTCTGCCATAAGGGTGGTGTCATCTGCATATCTGAGGTTATTGATATTTCTCCCGCCAATCTTGATTCCAGCTTGTGCTTCCTCCAGCCTAGTGTTTCTCATGATGTACTCTGCTTAGAAGTTAAATAAGCAGGGTGACAATATACAGCCCTGTCTTACTCATACCCAAAACCCATTGGCCAGGCACCTGCTGTCATGTGACCTACTGTACTTTACTTTCCTCCTGGTACTTAGCACTATTGGCTCAGGTTCTTGTTCATATACTTCTGTCATTTGTCTCCCCTCACTGAGATGTAAGCTTCCCAAGAACAGGGACCTCCTCCGACCTGCTCATTTCTGAACTCCCAGGGCTTAGAAGAGTGTGTTCCTCTCCTTAGTAGATGCTCACTAAGTATTTGTTGGTGTTTATAATAAAAGTTTTGTGATAAACAAGTCAGCAGTTCATGAAAACACAGCATGTTATGTGCTGTCTCAGGTACCTTGTAGACACTTGTTGTGTGTTTATGGAACCTTTAGGGAGGGTCAGGGGATAGAGTGGATAGTTGGAGCCACAGAGGGTTTTTCCAGATGAATGCCACAGAAGGCAGATGAGCAGGAGAGTTTAGGGTGTGAAAACTTGGTTGAAATGTTAGACCCTTGGACTTCAGGCTAGGAAGGAAGGAAATGGAGCAAGAAGGAATCTGATGAACTTAGAACCGAGACTCTCCCAAGAACAGTCACCCCACAGAGGAAGAGTAGTTAGACATGCATGCTGGCAGTTGGGGGTTGCATTAATGTACTGTGACCGCTGATGTTGTTGATTTCAGATTATGGGCAGGTTACGGGCATGATGGGGTCCAGGGATTAAGTTCCATCAAGTGGTTGAAGGACCTTGAGGAGGAGGGAATAAACAGCTGTTGTTTGACAGGGGCGAACAGGACAGGTGGTGTCCTTAAGGGAAAGTCCTTAACAGCCAGAGTATTGGGGTAATGCTTTGAGAGGAGGTTTGCTAACAACGGGGCACTGCTTCCACAGGTGGTTTAGTTTACAAGATAGAGGCAGAGTGGAGGCTAGGTCAGAGCCAGACCCAGCAAAGTCTGGTAAGGTGAAAGTTGCATCAAGAGATGGATTGGGAAAGGGAATGGAGATGGTATGAACTTGGGCATTGAGAGGCTGAATGGATTTAGTTTCAGTAGAATCTTCAAGAAAAGTGACCCTGCCACTGACCAGACAAGAAGCCATGTCTCATTGGTTAAGGGTGGGGGTCAGCCCAGATTTTCTGGGCTCTGACTGTGTGAAGGAGATCTAGGTAGACATCAGTGAACTCCTAGGAGTTTATATACCAAACAGATGTGTGCTAATTTGTTACTGCAGTATTTTCATTGTAAGTTCCTCAGAATATATTAAGTATCTTCTTAAAATTAAAAATGACATTCTCCAAATTAAATTATTAAAAAATGTAAAGCAATGATATGTGCAAATATTAAAGGACAGTGACTTAATCAGTTTGTGGAGTACTGTTTATCAAGTCCAAAATCCAAGTATTAGGGCTTTCAGATTAATATTTTAATCTATCTTTGGGTCATAAAGTTTTTTACATAGGTGTTAACCACAGTAGATATTTTTACACGTAAATATTTAATCTCTTCTTTTTGCTGTCAGTCATTTTGAAAGTCCAAACTGTGTGGTGAACCAGAGCAAAATTTCATAATCTTTAAACCACAGAGTTGCCTAATAGGCAACAAAGTAGAAATGACAGCAGTCAGGATTTTACAAATTCCCAGAACCACCTGGCAATAATTTTAGGAAGAGCATTTGACTATAAGCTCATAAACAGGGACTCTGTAACATGACTAATTAATATAATTTCTTTCTTGCTTTCAACCCTTTGGTCAGACTTGTTCCATGGAAACAAGCAAAGCAGGTTAAAATAATCTATATAATTTAAACTGTCTGCTTGTGCAATACAAGTAAGTTATTTTATGCAATTAGCAACAAATTGTCTAAATTCTGTAAGCCAAATATTTATTTAACTACTACTTGTATCTGATGCTAAGTACTTTTTAAAACTTTTTTTGAGTATGTGTTTTATTCATTATGAAAACTCTAATAAAGATTTAGATGAAAAATATATACCAAATAAGTATAAACTTTGTCCAACAAAAAGAAAAATACATTGATCACTGCACAAGATAACTCAGCTTTAAAGAGAGAACATGTCTCAGACCTTTGAAGCCCTCTCTTGCCCCTCCTTGACTCCATTTCTCTGTTATTACCCCCTACCCTTATCCCCATAGGCAACCACCATCCTAATGTTTATAACATTCCATTGGTTTTCCTTAAATTTGCACCACATATGTTTGAGTCAATATACAGTGCATGGTTTAATTTTCCTGGTTTCTTCTTTTAACTTGATATAAGTGAATTCGTTCTATATGTGATTTATTTTGTTAAACATTATTATTTGTAAAGTTCATACCAAGTTGATGTGGCTCATTTTTATGACTATGTATTAGTTTAATATATGTTTGTTTATACTATAATCTAAGCATTACCCATTGGTGGACATAAGTTTGCTATTTTATTTTATTATGGCTTTATGTGAACATCATTATATGTCTCCTCGTGCTCATTTGTAAGATTATCTCAAACACAGAACTAGAAGTATAATTGAGGTGGTAAGGTGCATTTCAGCTTTGTTGAATAAATCTGAATTGTCTTCCGAAGTAGTCGTACTGTTATACTCCCTCCAGTAAGATGAGTGCTTGTTCCTTCATATCTTTGTCAGCACTTGGTATTGTCCAACTTTTATATTTTTTGCCAGCCTGGTGGTTGTCAAATGTTTCCTGGTGGTGGCTTTTACTTGAATTTCCCAGGTTAATGAAGTTAAGCATCTTTTATTAGGCTTATTGCATATTTGTATTTTTTCTTCGGTGAAATGTCTGTTTATATTTTTGTTTCCTTTTTGTCTTTTTTCTTCTGATTGTAGGAATTTTTTGTTTGCTTATTAAATACAGATAGTAATCTTTTGCAGGTCTGCTGTTTGGTTTTGTATTGTATCTTCATTTTTTTTTTTTAAGTTACGCTCCATTTATAGTTACTATAAAATATTGGCTGTATCACCTGTGTTGTACAGTATATCCTTGTAGCTTATTTTTATATGTAATTGTTTACACCTCTTAATCTATTTCACCTATCTTTCTTCTTTCCTTTCCCCACTGGTAACCACTAGTTTTTTCTCTATATCTGTGAATCAGTTTCTCTTCTGTTAAATTTACTAGTTTGTTTTATTTTTTGGATTCTACATATAAGTGATATCATATAGGATTTGTCTTTCTGTCTGACTTGTTTCGCTTAGCATAATATCCTCCAAGTCCATCCATGTTGCTGTAATTAATAGAATTTTTTTTTTTTTTAAGGCTGAGTTGTATTCCATTGTATCTGTGTATACCCCATCTTACATCCTTTCATCTGCTGATGGATACTTAGGTTGTTATCATATCCTGGCAGTCGTGAATTGTGAATAATGATGCTATGAACATTGGGTTGCAGGTATCTTTTCCAGTTAGTATTCTTGTTGCCTTCATTTTTTTAAAGGGATTTTTTTATGAACATGTACTTATTTGTCAATCTCTCTATAAGTCATGAGAGGAATTTTTAATTGTTTCTGGTCCCAACTTTCTCTTTTACCCTTTGTTTATATTTCTGGTTAGTACCTTCAGTACAATGATAAGTAGAAATAACTAAAACTCTGACTTTAACTGCCTCTAATTTTAGCATTAAGAATAATATATAATGAAGATTTTTGGAGGGTGTCTTTTCTAGATTAAGAAAAATCTCATTCCTAGTTTGGTATAAGAACTTCTTTATGAGTATTAAATTCTATTAGATATTTTTTCTGCATTCATTGAGATAAATTTTTTTTTTTTAGTTTGCTAACTTAGCACATTACCGTGAATGGTGTTAATACATTTGTTAATGGTGAACCAACCTTGCAGTCTTGGAATAAACCCAACTTGGTCACTGTGTACTTTCATTTTTAAACATTGGTCCATTGGGATCATTGGTATTTTGTTTAGGATTTTGCCATTTGTCATAGTAGGTAAAATTGCCCTGTAAATTCCTTGTCTGTGCTATCATTGGCATTGTGTTCTAGCCTCAAAAATGAGTTGGAGGGTATTGGACTTTGTGTGTTCTGGAAATGTTTACATGAGATTGGAATCTGATACTAAGAAAAGTATATTATTGTAATTTTCAACTGTTGTGATGACTTTTCATTTTCTCTGAAGTTCTGTCATTTTGAAAAAAATTGGAAATTATGTTATCAGATGCATTTATGTGTAAAATTCTTATGTTTTGTTCATTGTAGACTATGGCATCATAATGAAGTCAACATTTTATCATTGGAAGTTGACCTCTACCTCCATTTTTACTAATGGTCTTGCCTATTTGTTTGATTTTAACGTATCGTGTGTGTGTGTGTGCACACACGCTCACAGTTATGTCCAACTCTTTGTGACCCTATGGACTATAACCCACCAGGCTCCTCTGTCTGTGGAATCTCCAGGCAAGAATACTGAAGTGGGTTGCCATTTCTTGCTCCAGGGGATCTTTCCCACCCAGGGATTGAACCTGCATCTCTTGGTCTCCTGCATTGGCAGGGGGATTCTTTACCATTGTGCTGCTTAGGAAGCCTCCTTAATATACCAATTTAAATTTAGTACTTGCCTAATATAACTTTTCTACTCTTTTACTTTCAAAAAACCTTTGCTTATTCATATGATTTGCATGTGTCTCTTTTAAATAGCATGTAGTGGATTTTTACCCAAGTGGGCAAAGTTTTATTAGCTTACATTTAACTTCAGTTCGGTTCAGTTCAGTCACTCAGTTGTGTCTGATTCTTTGAGACTCCATGAACCACAGCACACTAGGCCTCCCTGTCCATCACCAACTCATGGAGTTTACCCAAACTCATGTCCATTGAGTTGGTGATGCCATCCAACCATCTTATCCTCTGTCGCCTCCTTCTCCTCCTGCCCTCAATCTTTCCCAGCATCAGGGACTTTTCAAATAAGTCAGCTCTTTGCATCAGGTGGCCAAAGTATTGGAGTTTCAGCTATAATATCAGTCCCTCCAGTGAACATCCAGGACTGATCTCCTTTAGGACTGACTGGTTGGATCTCCTTGCAGCCCAAGGGACTCTCAAGAGTCTTCTCCAACTTATATTTATTTATTTGTTTATTGGCTACACCATGCAGCATGTGCAAATCCATGCCCCCTGCATTGGAAGGCAGAGTCTTAACCATTACCATCAGGGAATTCCCTTATAGCTCTTGTGATTACTGATGTAGTTAAAATTATTTCCACCCTATTTTATACTTTCCTCTTTTCTACTTTCTTGGTTCCTGGTGTTTTCTTTTGGAGGTTGGGGAAGGGTTCATTTTTAAGAGGGTAATATTTATAGTCTTTTATATAGACCCCAAATACTTAGATAGTATAGTAGATAATAAATTTTCACATTAGTAGTTGACTTAAAAGAAACATTGTATCTACCACAAGTTCAGTAAGAAATTGTTAGAAAACAAGCCAGATAAAATTCCATCATAATTTTGGAAGAAGTCATTCTAAGGATGAGCACAGATCTTTTTTTAGTGAGAAGAGTTAAATTTGCTGGTTGAACACTTTTTTTTTTTTTGATTTGTACTCATTAATGGAGGCAGCATGTTTGGTGTGTTTTTCAGATTCAATACTAAAGTTTTCTGTTGGTAATCTGATATTTATCATCACTTCCAGTGATTTAAAATAAAATGTCATTTGTTTTATCAGGACAGCAGGCAACTTTGAATGTCTTTGTACTAAGGTCTGTACCTTGTGGACGCAATGAAATGAAGGGCTTTGTCCTGAGGGGTTCATATGGCCTAGTGTTATCTATTGATGTTAAACCAATGTCGGGTAAGAGTCAGGTAAATGTCAGTTAATGTCAGGTGAGAAACCCCTTTCTTGGTATGTCAGTATTGGGCTAATCCTATGGGTTTATATGCGCATGGCTGAAACAGAGAGAGGAAAATGAGGCAAAGGGGTGAGAAGCAGTAGGGAACAATCAGAAAAGAATGCTACTTGAGGTATGCAAGGGGAGGAAATTACCTATCTTTAAATAGATTCTTTTGAAGGTGTACATAAGAACTCTTGGACTTACCTGAAAGTTCATTGTTACATGTTGGGAAGACCTCACAAGCCCTATGTTAAAGAAAGAAAAAAAAAAACAAAACTGGCGTGTTTTTATATGATCAACTGTTTACCTGGCGAGAAGGAAGTCCAGACAGTTCTAAACTTGTTTTGATCATGAGATTAAATAAAAATGCTTTTATTAGACGGTTCTGAATAATGAATCTGACTCCATCTAGTAAGAGAGCACCTGACAGGAATGGAAGAGAAGCAAGGTTCTTTCCTATTAAGTCCTTAAATCTTGGTTTTTCTTAAAACCGTTTGTTTACTGCTGCTCTGTTAGTCTTCCGTCAGCCTGATTATTGCAGTTTGGGGACCTGTAGATTTTTTTCAATAGCTTTGAAACCCCCAGGATCAGGACTTTATATGTAAACTACTTAAAATCATGTGATATAAGTTTTCCTCCACAAAAGAAGATAACAGTTTAAAGGTGTGAATCCAAGTCTTGGGCATACAGTATTATTACTCTTGATCTAAAATTTGTTACTGTTCTGTACTCAGGATCGCACAGGCTTCATTCACTTAGGTGACAGGATTCTATCAGAGATAGAATTACATTCTCCTAATCCTCATAATAAATCAAACCCATGGGAAAAAATACTGAAGGTTTTGTTGGCTTCTGTGGCACTGAGCATAATAACATTTTCATGACCCAAATATCCTGGTACGCCCTGAAACAACTACATGGCTCTCTGAAAATAACTTATCTCTGATTGAAGATCTTTATCTTCGGACATTCCTGAAAAGTGTCCTTTGAATGAATGGTCCTTCTCTCTCTAAGAGTTGATATTGGCAGACCCAGGTGGACAGTGAAGGTAATTTTTATAATTAGTACTTTTGTTTGCTTTTTGAGAGAATTTCCTGTATTAGAAAGTAGAATCTGCGTTTTGAAGTTTCTTATTTCAGTTCTTACCTCTCAAAGTTAGTATTGCAGGGACCTCCCTGGGCTCACATTCTCTTAATTGGCAGAGGGATCAGAAGGTGAGATAGGACCATTTCCTCGCTTTGTTTTTGTTCCTTTAGGGAACAGAGCCAAACCAGTCCTTCCAAATTCTGAGGAACAGAACAGGAAGTAATTGGAGATTTTTATACAGCACTGTCGAACTTTGGCTTTTTACTTTAGAAAGCTGGTTGTATGGAGTTTCTCTGATCAAAAGCATGTGTTTTTGGTGAAACTGTATATGACACTGAATTCTTATGTTTTGGTTTTGGTAGGAAAACACCTAAAAAATCCAGGATGCCATGTAGAGTAGATGCTTCCAGGATCTAAAATGATAATAGTGCTATGAGTTCCTTAATGTGATCAGCTTTTAAGACTTTCCTGTTTTTAGTTTTATTGATAGATAATTAATTAACATATACTAAGACTTTCCTAAAACAGAGCTTCCAGCAGTAAGTTTTCCATTGTAGCCTTCTCATATACTTGTTTGGTCTGAACTCTGGTTAGGAATTACGGTTTTGTTCCCTTTTTTTATAGAACATGAAAATTTATTCATTTATTCAAACATTTGAGCCCCTAGTTTATGTTAAACACTGAGCAAAATAATATACTTAATTATTTATTATAATATATAATAAATATATATTGATTTATATATTGTGGTCCCAGGTCTAAACTGACCTCAAGCTACTGACTTGCTTCGTTATAAAGAATAATTAGGCAGACAGACTTGGCCCTTACCCTTACGTAAGTTACAGTCCAAACCCAAAACCCCTGACATGGAATTAAATTACAAATCAAAAGTTTTAAGAATTCAAATTATTTTTTAATTGCATGAGAAAAGGTGAAATTAACTGAATGTGTTACATAATCTGCCAGGCTCTGAGATGCAAAGGTGAAATAGTCAAGGTCTACAAACTAGAAATTCTCAGAGTTTCAAAATAGATTTTGCTAGTTATTATTTAGGAATGTATCAATATTTATCCAGCACCACTGTTCGATAGGTATGGTGCTAGGTGGTAGGGATAACGCATTGTATGTTAATAGTGGGAGGGTTTTTTGTTTATTTGCTTTTTGTTTTTCCTCAGATTTTGAGAAAACAATTATTTGCATTAGAGACAGCATTCATTTTTTACCTGTTATTTTAAGTTCTTGTCTACTTGTTTTATGTAATATCTGCTCTTAATGGAATGCTTACTAGATCCGTGCTCAGCTGGATATTAATCTGTATTACGTCATTTATTGCATACATCTATGGACCTGTCCACTGGTAATTGAGCACTTCTGTACCATTTCATCTCCCTAAAAATGAGGAGTTCAAACCTGAGAGAGCTGGCAGAGCTGGTATTCAAAAGGAGGATGGGGCGACAGTCGTGGGAGTGAGCCCTACTGGAAAAAACTGTTGAGTTTCTTGATGCTTAAACTCCCACCTACAGTAAAGTAGCCGATGATCATATTATTAAGATACACAAGATTAATAAAGAGGCAATAGAGGATTTGTGATGTCCAGCTATGGAATTTATTCATCATTTCGTGTAACCAGGGTATCTATTGGGTTGTTCAAAAAAGTTCGTTTGGGTTTTTCCATACAATATTACAGAGAAATCCAAATGAACTTTTTGGCCAACTCAATATTATGGCCAGCTTAAAAAAAAAAAAAACAAAAACGTGCTTCCATTCATTTCAATAAATATGGCTATTGCTATAAACCTAGGGTTTAAGTTTACAATAAAACTAAAAATAATAATCCATAAAATTAGCTTGAAAATTAGTGTATATCCTTACAGCCAGTTGTCTTGTGTAAAGGTAGTTATCTTATGCTTGATGGCATTAGGAATGGGTAGCTTGAAGAAGTTCTGCTTTTTAGTAAAGTTTTGAATTTCTTACAGATTCTAGGCTTCCAGTTACCTCACAGTTCTCCATTTAAGCTACTAACAGTGGTGTCTGAGGTACTGCTCTGGTGTTACTCTAGTGTTGCTTGTCTGGTATTCACCTGCTCTGGTGTTGCCTGGTCTCCATCTGAACGTATCCCTGGCTCCCTGATTTCTCCTGGAGTAGAAACCTTGTATTGTCTTTTAAGGGTAGAGAACAGCATTATTTGCAGTTGTGATCCCAGGTATAAACTGGGATCAGTCAGGCTGTACTGACTTACTTTGTTATTACCCTAAATTATCTTTTGACAGCAAATCAGGTATGATTTTTAACTTGACCATCTTTTTTTGTATTTTAAGTCACTTGCAAGTGATGAGATGTCTCTCTTGTCATTTCTTCTGCTTTTAAATGGCATTAAGTTAGAATTAGCTCCTGAATCATTCAATTGATGTTGTACAACTTAGACTATAGACCAGACAATAAATTACCAAATCAAACATTCCAGGTATTTTCTAGCGTGCCTTTAACTTTTGCTGGGTGCAAATGGGAGTTCTCAGCCTCTGACTGTCATAAAAAGGGTTTTCTTACTGTTTAGTAATACAAATTAAAACACAGCTGGGAATGAAGCAGTTAGCCCAGTCTTAGAGATATTAGCCTCCCTCTGTTTATTTCCTCCTGTTTGTATTCCTAGAAGCCAACAGCTGTGCACTCATTTTTTTCCCTTTATTCCTTTACTTAAGATCTGGCTCTCAAAAGAAGCAAACTGGGCATTTAGACTTAGAAAAATTGCCTTATCTCTCTTAGGTGAAACAATGATTTGTCCATAATGTTAAAAATTTTTTTGAAGTAAATTTACTCAGAATTTCAGCATCACCCATTTTGGTAATTTGCTGTTTTTACTTGATGGTTGTTGTAACATTTTTTTACATGTCTATAGAGTCATTATCTGCCTGCCAATGCAGGAGACTTGGGTTTAATCCCTCGGTCAAGGAGATCCCCTGGAGATGGAAATGGCAACCCACTCCAGTATTCTTACCTGGAAAATTACATGGACTGAGGAGCATGGCGGGCTACAGTCCATGGGGTCACAAAAAGTCAGACACAAATGAGCACGCACTCACAGAGTCGTTATGATGGTAACCTCTGCATAGAATTCCATTGTTCACCATTTCATTTAAAACTCTCTGCAGTTCACTTAGTTCTAAAACAGCATTACTTTCAGTAATGAATCACTTCCATTTTAAACTTCACTGTTCATATGTCTTGTCTGGACATGGCACTGATTAAATATTAATATTCTCTTAGAGCCATTAATGCTATGAAAATTAGCATAGGTTAAAATTTTCAGTTCAGAAAAAATCGGGTATGAATAAATGAAAACTTTTAATTTGAATAGTGGAAATTACTACCCAAAGTATTTGAAGTATTTCTTCGTCTGAAATCCATACAAAGCCTTGAGGAAAATGTCAACGATCTTAGTGAGTTCATTTTTTATCTACTGAGCATTGTTCATGCGTATCAATTTTTGTGTAATTGGTAGTAGTAAACTTTATTATAGCAAGTTGATGTGATTTCTTCAACTGATAACCTGTCTGTAGTGGAATTAAGGTGATTTTATGGTATGGCATATCCCTGGGTCAGGAAGCTCCCCTGGAGGAGGGTATGGCAACCCACTCCATTATTCTTGCCTCAAGAATCCCATGGACAGAGGAGCCTAGAGGGCTACAGTCCATATAGGCTCTCACAGAGTGGACACGACTGAAGCAACTTAACACACACACACACACACACACACACATTGTAGGGCATAGTTGGCTAGAGCTTCCCTGGTGGCTCAGTGGTATAGGACCCACCTACCAATGCAAGAGTGTTCAGTCCCTGGGTTGGGAAGATCTCCTAGAGAAGGAAGTGGCAACCCACTCCAGTATTCTTGCCTGGGAAATGCCATGGACAGAGGAGGCTGACAGGCTACAGTCCATGGGGTTGCAAAAGAGTCAGACACGATTGAGTGACTAAACAGCAACACCACAGTTGGCTTCTGTGATTTAGTGATACATACTACATGTCTCTCATTTTAGTTAACATATTATGTATCTATCATCCATGGACTTATTTTCACTCTATTAAATCTTTTTTAAAGTATATATTAACTAAACAACTTCATAATGTAGTGTTTTCTATATTTATTCTATGACATAGAGACATACCATAATCCAAGTGTTGTTCTTTTTTTTTTTAAAGTCCTTGCTATTGGACATGATAATCACTTCCTCCCCGTTCCTATCATCATTATTATTGTTTACCTTATAGTATGATCTTTTTTTTTGCCTAAATCATAAATTATTCCTTTTCTTTTAAACCAAAGAATTTTTAATTTTAGTTACTATATGGCAGCCAAAATAGTATATTATGTAAAGTAAAATTTTGTTTCTGAGTATAAAAGAAATGCTCCTTCTGGAAAATACAGAAAATTAATACTACGAAAATTACCTATACTTTGCTGCTGCTGCTGCTAAGTCGCTTCAGTCGTGTCTGACTCTGTGCGACCCCATAGACGGCAGCCCGCCAGGCTGCCCCGTCCCTGGGATTCTCCAGGCAAGAACACTGGAGTGGGTTGTCATTTCCTTCTCCAATGCATGAAAGTGAAAAGTGAAAGGGAAGTCACTCAGTCGTGTCCGATTCTTAGCGACCCCATGGACTGCAGCCTACCAGGCTCCTCCATCCATGGGATTTTCCAGGCAAGAGTACTGAAGTGGGGTGCCATTGCCTTCTCCAACCTGTACTCTACCATCCACATATACCAACTGTTGACATATATTCTTTTCAGTTTTTTTAATATATATTTATACACATAAGAGGGTTGGGACCTTAGTATGCACATTCATAACTTGATACCTTTAATATGTCTGGGGGACTTTGCTGTCAGTCCAGTGGTTAAGACTGCACTTTCACTGCAGGGGTCATGGGTTCCATCCCTGATGAGGGAGCTAAGATCCTGCATGCAATGGGGCATGGCTAAAAAAAAATACTGTGTGTGTATGTCTAAAATATTTTCTATTAAATACATTGACTTCCACATCTTTCCAGTAACTGCTGGAAAAGCAGTACATGCTGGTGATAAATTCAGGCAGTTTGTATAAAGGGATGTTGAGAGGGCTGAAAAAATTCTTAGGCTTTCAGTCCCTCTGTCGACAATTTCTTATTCTATAATGACTGCACAGTATTTATTATATAGGTGTATCATAATATATTCCATTAATTTCCTATTTTCAGTGGTTAGTTTTTCTTATCTTTTTTGTTAAAATAATTTAATTTTATGATAAACATCCTTGAACATAAATTCCTTAGGAATTTTTTTTTTTAGACAAGTTTACTGTTGTAGAATTGCTGGATCAGTGAGTATGAATTTTAAACTTTTGATACTTTATAGTAAAGTATTTTAAAATTAAATTTAATGAGAGAGTACAAAGACATTATAATTTTATTATTGTCTTAAGAAATAATTTTTTTGCTACTTGAATATTCTGTGGTGGCTACATATTAAAATAAAATCAATAGTTAATAGTAATAGCTCATATTTATAAAAGAAAGCAGTAAGGTTTTTGTTTTCATTTTATTTAAAAAAATATTTATCAATTTTTATTTATTTGGCTGTGCCAGGTCTTAGATGCATCACACAGGGTCACACGCTTTAGTTGCAGCGTGTGGGATCTAATTCCCTGAGAGGGCATCGAACCCAGGCCCCCTGCATAGGCAGTGCAGAGTCTTAGCCACTTGGGCCACCAGGAAGTCCCTGTTTTCATTTTAAATCAATGGATTTGTTGTAGAAACACATTAGTGTTTTATATTAGAAGCGTTCAGAGTATTCCCTGAAGAAAGAGAGTAGGAAAACGGAAGTATTTTTATGGAATATTTTTCTCTCATTCTTCAATTCTACCTTCATTGTTTAAAAGAGAAAGAAAAACGGATTTCTCTTTCTGTCCCTCCCTCATAGCTTATTTTGAGTTAATCACTGGGAAAACACTTCAGTGACTGTCATAGAATTTCCATCTGAATTGGCCAAAATATGTTTGTCTTTCCAAAGACTGAAGTGTTGTTAACCTCACTTGTAAGAAAATCCTTAATGTGCTAAGAGCAGACAAGTTTAATAGTCAGCTATATTATTAAAACACATAGTCCCAGTCTGTGATTCCAGTATGCCCCAGAGGTTTCTGTTTTAAAACTCGCAGACTTAACAGACGGGATCTTGCACAAAGTAAAAGTCAACCTTTTGTAGATTTCAAAATGGAACCTTTACTTTTCTAAAGTGTGTATTGGCCACTCTTGCTTCTCTAGGATTAGCAGGTATTGAGATACTGATATGTTGAGAATATGCCAGTGAAACAATTTCTAGGAGCAAAAACTTTCTGGCATTACAAGAAGAGGATTTACTATAACATATGTGCCTTTGGAAATTAACCAAGATTGAGTTCTGTGTGTGCCAGCTTCAAAACAGAACTGAGAATGTTTCAGGGCATAGGGAAGAAATGAAATCTTGATTATCCAAATTAGATAACCCTTTAGAAACAGAAAAGTAGATTTTTCTGGGGTCAAAAAGTAGTCTTACTTTGTTCCTGTGGTATGAATTTGTACACATTTGTTTACGTAAATGGCTGAAAAAAAAGTAGTCATCTGATGTAAATCAGAGATCTTTTAACCTCTGAAAAGCAGTTATACCATGATGCAATCATCTTTGGGAAAATGCAGGAAGTTCACAATTAGGTTTATTGCTTTAGCAATTGCTTTGTGTTTATGTTGAAACACAAGTTTGTTTTAATATAAAATGGAATTATTATACATTTACCTTAGATGTTTTTCCTTATTACAGAACTTATGCTTAAGTAATTAGAATGAGAGGACACGTTTCTACTCCAGCTTTCAGTTTACTCCCACTGGAAAGTTTTTAACATTAAATTGCTTTATTTAACAAATATTTACTGAGCTCCTACTATGTGCTAGATAAACACGCTCTGTTTTTTTTTTTTCCCTGCCATCATATTGGTAGAAGATTTTAAATTAATGACCACTAATTTATGCATTATTCTTTCATAAGAAATAAGCTTCCATTTAATTTCAACTCTTCCATATGAGTGTTATATTAAAACTTATTTTGGGAAAATGTTTTCTATTTAGGCAAGTAGGCAAAGAAAGGAGAAGGCGATGGCACCCCACTCCAGTACTCTTGCCTGGAAAATCCCATGGACGGAGGAGCCTGGTGGGCTGCAGTCCATGGGATCACTAAGAGTCGGACATGACTGAACGACTTCACTTTGATGCATTGGAGAAGGAAATGGCAACCCACTCCAGTATTCTTGCCTGGAGAATCCCAGGAACGGAGGAGCCTGGTGGGCTGCCGTCTGTGGGGTCACACAGAGTCAGACACGACTGAAGCAACTTAGCAGCAGCAGTAGCAGCAGGCAAAGAAAATGGGCAGTATATGGATATGATCAAGTTTTCTTGAAAATGGAATTGCTGGATATAGGTCATCCTTTCTAGTCATTTCCATGAAGACAGTATTTTTTTTCTGGTAGTGTTTTAAGATTTAAAGGAACCAAAACTATAAGGCAGCCTCTGTCTATGCCCTTTCTAGTTCGACCGTTCAGTTTTAGGATATATTCCTTATCAGATTGTTTTGTGAATTTAAAGAACCGAGCACTTGAACATTTCATCTAGTAAGAATGTGGGCCTTATGAATAAATTTAGATAGAAATTTCATTCCAAGTATTACATCAGCAAGGTAGTGATGAAGTAATAACTTGAAATTATAGGGGGAAAAACTAGACGTTATAATTAGACAAGTTCTACTCTAGTAAGTACCAAAGGGTCAGCACTCACAATTACTTTGGGAAATGCAGTTGGCTTTTTCATCGTCTTTGAGTGTTTACAGTCTTGGTGTGTCATCACATCCCAGTATTTTCAAGTAGCAGGAAGGTGGTGTTACATCACCTTGAGTTTAAAATATTCTTATTTGAATGTTAATTGCTACAGTAACAAAGTGTTTTCCTAAGGCCTATTTTACTTACACATCAGAAGCAAAGAAATTCTAGTTTTATTTTTCTATATGTCTTGTAACTGTACAATTTTTGCTATATCTTTTAAAAGAAGTACCTTGTATCATGTAAATAGTATTTCTCATGTTGATTTTCTGGTTACTTGAGAATGTGTTTCGTGTATGAAAAAGAAAGCATTCTATTGAAAATGTTTTCATAGAAAAGTAGCATAGAAAAATAACCAGTTTGTATGTTTTAAAATTTATGTGAAAGCTTTGAATTCATACAGTAAATTAAGGTTGACTTAGCTGTGACTCTGTTTTTTAACAACTGAAAATGTAATCAAATATAATTTGTACAAAATAATCCTTATAAAAATGTTTAGTGTGTGTCAGTCACTCAGTCTTTTCTGACTCCTTGTGACCTCATGGACTGCAGACCATCCGTCTCCTCTCTCCATGGACTTCTCCAGACAAGAATACTGGAGTGGGTTGCCATTTCCTCCTCCAGGGTATCTTCCTGACCCAGGGAATGAACCCAGGTCTCCCGCATCACAGGCAGATTCTTTACTGTCTGAGCCACGAGGGAAGCCCTATTAAAATGTTTCAGTTCAGTTCAGTCGCTCAGTCATGTCCAACTCTTTGCGATCCCATGAATCGCAGCACGCCAGGCCTCCCTGTCCATCACCAACTCCCAGAGTTCACTCAAACTCACGTCCATCGAGTCGGTGATGCCATCCAGCCATCCTCTGTCGTCCCCTTCTCCTGCCCCCAATCCCTCCCAGCATCAGAGTCTTTTCCAATGAGTCAACTCTTCGCATGAGGTGACCAAAGTACTGGAGTTTCAGCTTTAGCATCATTCCTTCCAAAGAAATCCCAGGGCTGATCTCCAGAATGGACTGGTTGGATCTCCTTGCAGTCCAACGGACTCTCAAGAGCCTTCTCCAACACCACAGTTCAAAAGCATCAATTCTTCAGCGCTCAGCTTTCTTCACAGTCCAACTCTCACATCCATACATGACCACTGGAAAAACCACAGCCTTGACTAGATGGACCTTTGTTGGCAAAGTAATGTCTTTGCTTTTCAATATGCTATCTAGGTTGGTCATAACTTCCTTCCAAGGAGTAAGCGTCTTTTAATTTCATGGCTGCAGTCACCCATCATAATGTTTTCATCATTTGTTAAACTTTTCTTTCTTTTTTGCCGTCATTCCTTTGGTCTGGTGCATAATTAATAAAAGTAGTTCCTTGTCGTGACCATGTTCAGACTTTAAATGATATGTTTAGAACTTGCAGTGCATTGTCCCATAGAAACAATATTGTGTGGGTAAATCAGCCAACTCACAGTGTATAATACTGATAGTACTGGGAAACTTAATTCATTTGCAGTATTTTTTGTTTTGTTCTTTGGACAGATAGATCCCTACACCATTAACATGGTAAGGATTCTCCTTTCCCTTCCCCCTGTCTTCCAAATCAAGCATATTGGAGACCTCTTTCTCTAGCTTTAAGCTTCTGCAGATGGCTCCTGGGCTTGCTGTAGGGTCTCCCTTGGAGTTTTGTTCATGAAAGCTGGGGAGAAGAACCACATGAACACGAACCAACCTGAGCTTTCCGTTTGGACACTTCTTAGTCTGAACCGAGTGCTTGACTGACCCCTTTGCTACCAAGAACTGACAAGCAGGTCCTCTTTCTTCACTGTTCTCAGTTCAACCGGTACTTCTTTTCTTCTTGCCTACTTCCAAGAGGGATGACACAGCCTTACTCTTTCTTCTTGCTTTAGAGCAGTTTCATCACCCATGTGGTGGTTTCTCCAGATGCGAATGGGTGTGTATGTGTTTCCTTTATTCATCCCTTCTTTCTTTCCTTCCGACACCAGGAAGATGAAAAATAAAAGGTGGCTTTCTGCAGCCTACCTCCCTTCCCCAGCCTGTTCCCTCCACTACTCACTTCTCTGTTCTGCTTCCTCATTGTTTTTGGGTATTAAAAAACTGACCTGTCCAGTTGAGACTGGCACACTGACTATCCTCGGCATTTTATTTCTGATCTTGGCGTTAGGGTTTAAGGAGCAAAGAGTCATGAAAGACACTTTGGAGTTTAGGAGAGGGAGATGGGTTTAGAGGCTGTGGATATAAATAATAATCTATTTGAGGGGAGAGGAGAAAAGGGAGGCAGAATTGGCCATAGGTTTTGCTCTTTGTCCTCTTCCCAAAGTCCTTGCATTTGAAGCCAGGAAGGATGGAGAAGGGTGTGAGGTGGGCAGACTGGGGATGAGGAGGTAAAGGGTGGGGAATCTCTTGGAGTCGAGCACTGAGAGAGGGAAAGTCTGCAGGGTCTTAACTGTCCTTTGAAGCAGAAGTTCTTAACCTTTTTAAAATCTGTGTTACACATACATAGACAAATTTATGATTGCAAAGCCGTCCAATCCTATTGAGATATAGATAAAACAATTTTCAAGCAAATTGTGACACAGTAATATCTGTGTCACATTAAATAAAATCCAGAACTGAGTCTGGTCACTATGGTAATTTTGAGGTGGTGATGAGTGTAAATGATATTTCAGGATCTCTGCAGTAACTGTAACATGATATAAAATATGTGAATTCTGTTGTTGATAAAAATCAGAGGTGTTGCTAATACCAGAGTGGCTTGTCTGTGTTCATAATTAAAGGAAATGCTGGATTTCAGTTAGAATGAAGATGAAGAATAATTTATTTCTCATTTAACATAATGGATTTTCTGAATTCTACTCTCAATTCCTTGGGGTACTATTTGTATGTAGGGAAAAAAACAAATTAGAGTCTATCCTTGTCGAAACTGTAGCCCCTCCCCAATGAAACAAATTATACCTGTAAATACAGAACACAGGGAAAGAGCCATGTGTATTAAATTATTAAGAAATTTATAGGCTTGCATCAGAAGCTGTTTTGCATATTGGCAAACATCTACTGGGTGCCTGCCAAGTCAGATTACCAGTCTAGGTACCTTCAGACACGTATCTGCTTTTGTGTATTTTCTCTTATTTCTGAGTAGCTTTTAACTTGTGCCTTTTAAAATGGACATGTGAAATGATTGACAAAGCACAAGGTAAGTTAGCTTTATAAAAAGAAAAGCCAAGGGGAGCCTATGTTTTAAACAGGAAGAGGTTGTCTTTCTTTTTAATGAACTTCAGCATTATAGAACAAAGATAACCAAATGAACGTTAAATTGACCTAGGACAAGTCAGTTTTCTTTCCCTGCCTCTCAGTTTCCTCATATATAAATTGATAGCAGTTAACTATTCTCTATCAGAGTCACTTGTTGTCAGAACTAGTGAATGGGATAGTGAAAGTAAATGCTTTTTTCTTAAAAACCTTTTTGATGTAGACCATTTCATTAAATTTGTTACAGTATTTTTGCTTCTGTTTTATGGGGGATTTTTTGACCCTGAGGCATGTGACATATTATATCCCTCACCAGGGATCGAACTCCCATCCCCTGCATTGGAAGGCAAAGTCCTAATCACTGGACTGCCAAGGAAGTGCCATGTAAATACTTTTTAAGTGGCAAAGAACCTTACAAATATAAGATGGTATCATTATTAGTCATAGTGTTGGTAGTGGAAAGTAACTTAGAAAATTCACAGGATATGAAGTGTGGTCAAGACAACTAAAATCTAAGAATTTACAGTGGAATGTAATTCCAGGCTGGTTTCATGTTCTTATTTTATGCAGGTATTAAAAAAAAAAAAAACCCAAGTTATATTCATCTATTGCCTATCAAGTGGCAGAAACAATGTGGGGTCTTTTCATGTATTATCTCCTTAAATACTCAGAATAATTTGGTAAAGGTAGTTATTATAATCCAACCCCCTTTTAAGCAGATGAGGAAGGAAGGCATAAAAAACTAACTTGACTAATGTCATATCTACTTATCTAGGAACCAGAGTTTGAAGCCACTTGTATTTGTCTTTCTGTCATACTAACCAGAGAGGAGGGGTGTGTGTGTGTGTGTGTGTGTGTGTGTGTGTGTGAGTGTCTCAGTCGTGTCTGACTCTTTGTGACCCCATGGACTGTAGCCCGCCAGGCTCCTCTGTCCATGGGGATTCATTCCAGGCAAGAATCGTGGGGTTTTTTGCCATGCCCTCCTCCGGGGGATCTTCCCAACCCAGGGATTGAACCCAGGTCTCCAGTATTGCAGGCAGATTCTTTACCGTCTGAGCAGAAGTGCAGAGAGGATGTGTTAAGCCCCCAAATTTAGGTCTGCTCTCTGTTGCTGGTCAGTTACAGTGTCCTCTGGGAAACTGTGGCTGACTTCTTGTTCATGTTTTCCATTCTGAGTTTTTCAGTGTGGGGAACTCACCCATCTCTTCTTATCTGCTATTTGGGGAAAATAAACTACTATTTGGGTCTATCACAAGTTTCTAATTTCCAAGTCTCACCTGGGTTGTCTGTAATACTCAGTGACCCTTTAAATGGTCTCTCATCACCTCTACAGAGGGTATCTAACAACCCCCATCCCTTCTCTCTCTTGAGAAAAGTAAGGCTGCCTGATAAGAACTTGTTTTTCTTTCACAACCAAACCCAGATAGAGTGGTTTTTTTTTTTTTTTAAACGAGTTTTACGTATTTAATTTTTGGCTGCACCCTGCAGCATGTTGGATCTTAGTTGCCTGACCAGGAATTGAACTCACAGCCCCTGCACTGGAAAGCAGAGTCTTAACCAGTGGACAGCCAGGAAAGTCCCCAAGATATAGTTTTATCTCATTTTTGCTGTGTTGTGTTCAGTCACTGTCCTGTCCGACTCTTTGCGACCCCTTGGACTGTAGTACGCCAGGCTTCTCTGTCCATGGAATTCTCCAAGCAGAAATACTGGAGTGGGTTGTCATTTCAGGGACTGAACCTCATCTCCTGCGCTGGCAGGCGGACCTGTGTTCAACATAAACAAACCCCCGTCTCCCCACTTCAGCACACCCCCATTTTTCCCCCAGTTTTTCTCCTCAAAAAACAACCAATTAAACCACCTCCTGCCAGGGGAGAAAAAACAAAAGCAACCTTGTTCTGTCTTCCATGAAGGCCCTGGGTTGGAGGACACACTCATATTATGTAAAATTCCTCAAAGGTGATGGTTTGGGAGTGCTGAAAATTTTTCATTTGATAGGGTGAGAATGATGTTCCCATAGATGGATAGATTACAGGTCTTCTAAGAAATATGTGAAGTTTGGTTTTATTTAGTACTCTGTAAGTGACTTTATAAGGAATATGAACTGTATTACACCCTTCGGTCAAGCTTACGTGCTGGCATCCTTATACCCAGTCCATTCCTGATGCTCTGCACACGTTTGTTGTTTTATTGAGGAACCTAGGATGTCAGCACCTCACTTCTCTGTTGTTTAACCCTAGTTTCTTTTCAATCACATAGTAAACCTTGGATCAGAGGAATCTTATTCTTGGAGAGGAACTTTTTATATTAGCATCTTAGACATTGTTTTTACAGATTTGGGGAGAGCGTTTAGTTCGCCTACATCTCTGCTGAGTTTTACACTTACATTGACAGTGATGGAATCTTTGACATTCAGAGATAAAGCCTGAAGTAGAGAGTATAGAAAAGAGTTCAAACTAGAAACCTGTAATACCTGTTCAGCTTGTGCAGTAACCAAGACTGGGCAAATGCTCTGCAGAAACCACTTTGGGGAACTTCTTACACAGTGATTTATGATGTCTTCTGTTCTCTTGAATTTCTGTATGGTTCTGTCAAACTATTCAAACACACGGACCACTTTAGCAGGTATGGCTCCATCATAGTGCTTACTGTGAGCAGTTTTAAAGAGGGTTGTCAAAAGGGAAAGTGATTAGTATCATTCCAGGTATCATTATTTACCTGTGCTTTCAATTTGTAAAATACATAGAAGCGTGCAACTTTTCACTTAGCAGAGATTTATTGAAGGCTCACTCTGGGGGCACTGTGACTGGATCCTTTGAGAATACAGTGGAGGGTAAAAGATCACATTCTAAGGTGGTGTGCGGGTGTAGATGAGAAACTGTGCAGGAAACTGGATTTGACTAAAAACTCTTTATTTCATCCTGAACAAGTAGTGAACAGGGCATTTCGTTGTAAATTGAAGGTGGCTGCCTCATTGTTCATGGAAATACCAGGGGTTGCCGTGTGCCGGACATGGTGGGCTCGCTGGCTTCTATGTGCCTCTCATACCCCTTCCTGACTTCCTTTAAAAAAGGAAAAGAATATTGGTATTTGCATTCAGTGTCCCCATTATACTTATTTTTGCTTTTTGCTTTGATGCGTGGCTTATCTGAACTTAAAAATATGATTCAGGGGCTCAGTGGTGGAGAATCCACCTGCCCATGCAGGAAACATGGGTTTGATCCCTGAGTCAGGAGGATTCCCCGAGCCACAGATCAGCTAAGCCTGTGGCCACAACTGTTGAGCTTGTGCTCTGGAGCCCAGAAACTGCAACTGCTGAGCCCACACACCATGACTTCTGAAGCCCATGCTGCACAACTGATGAAGCCCACACACTGTAGGGCCTGTCCTCTGCAACGGGAGGCCACTGCAATGGAAAGCCCTTGAACCGTGACTAGAGAGTGGCCCCTGCTTGCCACAACTAGAGAAAAGTCCTCGAAGCAATGAAGACCCACCACAGCCAAAAGTAAATAAATAAAATACGGTGCAAAAATTAGGCATTTTAGGGATTTCTTCAGAGAAGGCAATGGCACCCCAATCCAATTGGAGAAGCCTGGTGGGTTGCAGTCCCTGGGGTCGCGAACAGTTCATCCATGGACTTTTCCAGGCAAGAGTACTGGAGTGGGATGTCTGTATAGTCAAGTCTATAGTCTTCCCAGTGGTCACATATGGTTGTGAGAGCTCGACTGTAAAGAGGGAAGAATGCCAAAGAATTGATGCCTTCGAACTGTGGTGGTGGGGAAGACTCCTGAAAGTCCCTTGGTCAGGATGGAGATCAAACCAGTCAATCTTAAGGGAGATCAACCCTAAGTATTCACTGAAAGGACTGATGCTGAAGCTGAAGCTCCAGTATTTTGCTCATATGATGCGAACAGATGAGTCATTGGAAAAGTCCCTTATGTTGGGAAAGACTGAGTAAAGAAGGAAAAGAGGGCGACTGAGGATGAGATGGCCGGATGGCATCACTGATGCAGTGAACATGAACTTGGGCAAACTCTGGGAGATGGCGAGGGACAGGGAGGCCGGATGTGCTGCAGTCCATGGGGTCGCAAAGAGTTGGATGTGACTGGGCGGCTGAACAGCAACAGGGAACTAGATCCTGCATGCTGCAACTGAGTCAGCATGTGAGCGCTCAGTCGTGTCTGTGCAATCCCATGAACTGTAACCCCCAGGCCTCTCTGTCTGTGGGCTTTTCCAGGCAGGAATACTGGAATAGCTTGCCATTTCCTCCTCCAGGGGATCTTCCCAACCTAGGGATTGAACTCATGGCTCCTGCATTGTTAGGTGGATTCTTTACCACTTGAGCTACCTGGGAAGCCCCATGAGTGGGGTTAATAACATCTAATTTATAGAATTGCTGTAAGGGTCAGGTGACATAAAGTATGTGTAATGAACATAAGTACTCAATAAGTGATGACTATTTTTTTGTGGCCATTTTTCTATGTAAGTTGAATAAAAGGAAAAGATGGATACTTTTCTTTTAATAGAATTTGTTGTATGAGCAGAAGGTATTTATTGCACGAGTAGACGGTATGAGCAATTAGGTCTCAAAATAGATACTTAGGCTCTTTCATGTGTTTTATGAGAGGGAAGCCTACTTAACCTAATTAAAGAAAGCAAAGAATGTAAATAGTGCATGTTTAACAGATAATTCCAAAAGGATATGATGTTCTAGGTCTTTTATAAATATTAATTTACTTAATCCTTACAACCAGAAAGTAGATACTACTACTGGATTGGTCAGAAAGTTCATTCAGAATTTTCCATAGCTTTTTACAGAAAAACCTGAACCAACCCTTTGGCCAGCCCAATATTTTTGACATTTTACACAAGGAAACTGAGACAGAAAGAAATGATAACTGCCCAGAGTCACACAGTCACACTGCCCAAAGTGGTATTTGGCTCTGAAGTCCTTGTTTTTACCCCAACCCTAGGTACCCTTTCCTAATGTGCTTTTTTTTTTTCTTCTTCTTCTATAAATTGTATGTGGGCTTAAAAAAAAAATAGTAACAGTTCTTTCTAATGCTGAAACATGAAAGAACTCCCAAATTAGAACAGGGTTGAGGAACGTTTAATCTCAATGTAATACCTGATTTAATTGTATCTCTCTTATTCCAGGTGGTATTGACCTTACTGAAGCACTTTGCAGTGTGCAAATGCCTCATGGTACTGCATGTCTTGTACCTAAACCTTTTATCCTTAAATAGCCAGAGATAACAGTGTTACCTCGTTATCTCTGCTCTTGCCTCTCCTTTTCATCTGAGTGTCTGGCTGTCTTTTCCTGGGTGAGATCTTTGTGGCTGTACTGACTGTCGCATGTTGTTGATTATCACCCCTAAATGGTCTGCCACACCCCAGACGTGCCCTCTTGTACTTCAGCTGACTGGTGACTGCGAGCCAGAAGCCTGCCTCCCTGGCACCCACTCCAAGACTGTTAGCTGTGCAGGAGAAGTTCCAGATCACATGGTTTCCTAGTGAAGTGTCTAGTGTCCAGGTTGGTAGCTATGATATTAGGTGTCCCTGGTGGCTATTATACTAATACCCTGACAATGGAAACAGTGACAGACTTTATTTTCTTGGGCTCCAGAATCACTGCAGATGGTGATTGCAGCCATGAAATTAAAAGACGCTTACTCCTTGAAAGAAAAGCTATGACCAACCTAGATAGTATATTAAAAAGCAGAGACATTACTTTGACAACAAAGGTCCATCTAGTCAAGGCTATGGTTTTTCCACTAGTCATGTATGGATGTCAAGAGTTGGACTATAAAGAAAGCTGAACATTGAAGAATTAATGCTTCTGAACTGTGGTGTTGGAGAAGACTCTTAAGAGTCCCTTGGACTGCAAGGAGATCCAACCAGTCCATTCTAAAGGAGATCAGTCCTTGGTGTTCGTTGGAAAGACTGATGCTAAAGCTGAAACTCCAATACTTTGGCCACCTCATGCGAAGAGTTGACTCATTGGGAAAGACCCTGATGCTGGGAGGGATTGGGGGCAGAAGAAAAGGGGGATGACAGAGGATGAGATGGCTGGATGGCATCATCGACTCGATGGACATGAGTTTGGGTAAACTCCGGGAGTTGGTGTTGGACAGGGAGTCCTGGCGTGCTGTGATTCATGGGGTCGCAAAGAGTCAGACACAACTGAGCGACTGAACTGAACTGATGATAAACTGATTGTTTAAAAAAAGATGCTATGTATTTCACCTTTTCTCCTTTTTGAAAGTAGTAGTGATCATGGCAACGTAAATTGAGTTTTTTCCTAAATATGTAGACCATTGGACCTGTGATTTGTCACCCTTTGAGACCCTTGTCTGTTAACGTGTGGGCCACCTTATATTGGATTGGCCAAAAAGCATCCTATGAAAAATCTGAATGAACTTTTTAGCCAACTCAATATTTTATTTAAATCGAGTTAAGAAATTTATGAAATAAACCAGCCTTTAAACTTCTGTACATTCTCTTTACCAAAAAAAAAAAAACAAACAAACTCAAAAATGAAGGAAGTTGTTAGCATATATTCATCCAGCCAAATGATCCTTGCTGTCTGTTTTCATAAACAGGATGATAACTCTTCACACACCCAAGCCCCACCTGTCCCACCTCACTGCTTGCCCAATGGTTGTATCTGTTTAGGGTGGTTTCCCTTTTTGCAATCCAGGTTTTCCACACAGGTCAGTGAGGAAAGCAATCTCTTCAGGGCAGCCTTGTAACTGTGATCTGATCTCAGTTTCTTCTGGGAACTGACAAGGAGCTAGCTGGAAGTGGTGAACTGAATGTAACTTCCTTATAGAGAAGACGGATAAAAGCAGCAGCAGATACAGCCACTTATTTGACTTCTTGTTATTTAGTCTCTAAGTGGCATCTGACTCTTGTGCAACTGTATGGGCTGTAGCCCTCAAGGCTCCTCTATCCATGGGATTCTCCAGGCAAGAGTACTGAAATGGGTTACCATATCCTCCTCCAGGGTATCTTCTCGACCCAGGGATCGAACCCATGTCTCCTGCATTGGCAGGCATATTCTTTACCACTGAGCCACTGGCTGCTGCTGCTGCTAAGTGGCTTCAGTCATGTCCGACTCTGCAGCCCCATAGATGGTAGCCACCAGAGAAGCCCCTTATTTGACTTAGGAAATGGTAGAAAGAAGTCTGGATTCTGGTGTTAGCATCATGCTTACGTTAGACTCCACAGGTCTTCAAGACCTCCTTTTTTGTTTGTTTTTTTTCCTCTTTGGGAACATGGCTGTGGGCAGATTCGATCTTGATGCAGAGATAATGATAATGTTTTTGTAATTCTTACCTATGCTGGCTAAGTTTCAGGTTTTGAAATCCTGTCTTTTCCCTGCACGTTTGACCCGAGGTGCTGTTGTTCCACAGCCTTTCATTTCTTCCTTTCACTTGATCGACTGAAAGATGTTTATTCAGCTTCTGCCCAGTCTCAGGTGGTGTGTTCTCTGGGTTATTGTGGTAAGCACAGATGTCCTCATGGAGCCTTCATTTTAGGCACTAAACCAGCTGTCACACAAATCAGTGTCTCATTTGCAAGTGTGATAAGCTTGGTGAAGGAGGGGCTCAAGTGTCATAAGACCTAGCTTGCAGGGACTTGACAGAGATCCACAGGATAAACAGGACTTATCCCAGGCAATGACAGGAAGGCTAGTCATTTGCAGGCATCAGGAAATGTTTGCCAAAAGGCCTTCTGGAGGGAGGAAGCATGGTGGGTTTATGCAGACCAAGGCAAGCTGACGGAGGGAAAAGTAGGCATGAGATTATTACCAAGCAGGACCACGAACGCCATGCTGAGGACTTTTGTGTTTGTCCTTAGAGGTGGCTCAGACGGTAAAAGCATCTGCCTACAATTCAGGAGACCTGGGTTCGATCCCTGGGTTGGAAGATCCCCTGGAAAAGGAAATGGCAACCCACTCCAGTATTCTTGCCTGGAAAATCCCATGGACAGAGGAGCCTGGCAGGCTACAGTCCATGGGGTCGCAAAGAGTAGGATACGACTGAGCGACTTCACTTTCACTTCTAGAGCCGAAGGGGCCAGCATCGCATTTCTGTTTGGAAAACCCCATCCTATGAGATGAGATCAAAGAGGCCGGAGTAGATGTAGAAAAATGAATTAGGAGGCTATTGCAAATGACATTCTGATGGATTTTCAGATACAAAATGGTGCTTATGTCAGTATCTTTGTGCTTTGTGTTTGGAACTTCCCTGGCGGAGGCTTGTCTTTCCACCTGCCTTTCGAAGGACCTTGAGTCTGCTTGGAAGTTGGTAGAGGGGAAGGTTGCTTGAGACCCCCTAACTGTCTGACCATGTGACCGCAGATGACCAGCTGTCAGTCTTAGAGAATAAGCTTGGCTGCATTGAGGTCCAAGTGCTACTCACCTTCTGATGACATCATTCGCTTCTTATCTATTTATTTTTCTGTTTGACATGTGGCTGCTGCTGGTAGGTGCTGGTGGTACAAGCAGCAGCAGCAGTGGTGACGGCTGCACAGGCACAGTTATGTCAGACACTGTCCTGATTGCTCCGCATGTACACATCCATTTATTTCTCATACATTCTCATGTGGCTTTAGACCTTTTATTTGCTCTATGTATAGATGAGAAAGCCAGAGAGATTTATGAAGTTCGAGAGCAGGGTTTGAACTCAGGCCGCTTACTTCTGGAACCCAAGCTCTTAACCTTTCCTTTAAGTGGCGAAAGGTCAGAAGTGGCCGGTCAGTCAGGTTAGAGCCCCAGGTCGTGCTGCACAGCATGTCAGGACCCAGGCCTCCAGCCCAGGTGCTCTGACTTCAGCACCCACGTGACATTTCCAAGTAAATTACAAACCTCAGGAAATTAGTTTTCTCTAAGTCAAGTAAAGCCAGGTTGCAAATGTCTACAACTATTTCACTTTATAGAGTGGTGGCCAATTTTCTTTTTGTGTTTTCTAGGCATTATTTTGCTTCCCAGGTGGCACAGTGATAAAGAATCTGCCTGCAATGCAGGAGATGTGGGTTCGATCACTGAATCGGGAAGACCCCCTGGATAAGGGAATGGCTACCCACTCCAGTACTCTTGCCTGGGAAACCCCATGGACGGAGGAGCCCGGCGGGCTACAGTCCATGGGGTCACAAAGGGCAGGGCATGAGTGAGCACACATGTGCACGCAGGCTGGTATCCTACTCTGTTCGAGTAGGCCAAACTACTGAATGTAGACCCGAAATATAGTGAGATAACAGACGCACTGGTTGTTTTCCTCACACAACAGTCCAGGGTAGATATTCCAGTTAGGGATGGGGTAGGGCTGTTTCTACTCCCGGTTGTCTTTCTAGAACTCGATATCTCTGCCACCTTCAGCATGTAGCTCTAAGGTTACAGCTCTGCCTGTTGCAGAGAATGTACTCACAAAGGCACAGCAGACTGAGTGTGTCAGGAGGAGGGATGGAGGTGGAAACAGTCCACTCTGTGCCCAGGAAGAACACGCTTTAATTGTCAGTAGTCTTTGTCATCCACATCATTTTTATTGCTTTGTGATCTCATTTTTTCCCTCACATACTAGTGGTACATTGTGACTGTCTTTTCATGTCAACGAATATATGTCTCATTCTGTTTTTAATGGCAGTAGATTATTCCATTGAACAGATGGGGTGAATTATAATTTAACGTTCACATTGATAGTTTTGTTTGTTTGCTTGGTGTTTGCTTATATTCACAATACTAAAGTGAATCCTTGTTAAGAAAACTGTTTGCAGAGAGTAAGTTATTAGAAGTAGAACTTGATGAGTCAAAAGGTAAGCCCATTTTTAAGGTTCTGATATAGATTCCTGTGCTGGTCTCCAGATTAATTGCTTTCAGCATCCATTTTTGTTTGGCATGTTAGTCATTTTCATATGGATTTCAAATACATTTTTCATTTGTATATTGATTGTCATTTCTTTACTGTCAGAGAAGCTTTTGTTCAGTTGTGAAATCTATCAGTCTTTTCCTTTATTGATTCCTCTTTTTGGTGTCGTGTTTGGATTTATCCTTAAATTGTAAAAATTGCAGTACCTCCTTCTATATGTTTATGTTTTTATTCCTGGTATTTACATTTCTCGTCCACCTGGAAATGATTTTGCATGTAGAATCTAATTAATTTTTTGCTAAGGGGTTGGTTTTTTGTCCCATTAGAATTAACTTTTTAGAATATATAGCATTGTATGGACATGTATAAAACTATTAATGAAGTATTTTAAATCATCGTTACAATTAGTGACTAGGATGGAATATGGGAGAAGGTCTTCAGTTCTATGAACCATTTAAGCAGAGACAGCCTCATTGCCTCAAACAAACAAAAAGCAGCATCAGTAAGCATTAAACGCTGTATCGTGGGGAAGGTGGAATCCCTTTCTTTGGCTCAGGGGGTGTGGTATGCTTTTCTGTTTTTTTGTTTGTTGGTTGGAAAGCTCTCATTTTATTTATTTTACTATTGAGGTAAAATTGCTTTATAATGTTGTATTAGTTTCTCCTGTACAACAAAGTGAATCAGCTATGTGTATACATATATCCCCCCCGTCCCGAGCCTCCCCCTCTCCTCCCCATCCCACCCCACCACTCGAGGTCATCACAGAGCACCAAGCTGAGCTGAGCTCCCGGTGCCATGCAGCAGGTTCCCATTAGCCATCGGTTTTATACACGACAGTGTATATGGTATGCTTTTAGATTTAGACTATCTTCTCCTTACTCCAAGCTGGTCCCTAGTTAAGGTGTATCATCTAATTACACGAGGCTCTACTTGGCTGCTATTTCCTGTGCCATCTCACACTGAGTCATGGGGGAGGTGACCATACCTGGGAAGCTGAATGCTGACTGAAGCTAAAATGAATTCTTTTTAGTAGAAATTGAGGTCAGGTTAAGTTTAGGGACTATGTTTCTAATGAGCACTTTATAGCACTGTAATTTCCTTAACATGTGTGACTATTAAAATTATTATTAAAAATAACCAAAAGTTCTTGCACCTCACTAGACATTACAGCAACATAGTTTTCTCCTTCAGTTTACATAACATGCTTTGAGCAAGTCTATATATGTGCGACAACTATCAGGTCTCTGGAAACCTTGCTTGCTTGCTGTACTTTGCTCACTCAGCAGTCATGCCCAGGTTCTGGCAGCAGAAAGACAAACAAAATTTGGGTCTTGGACTGGTGACTCAAGGGTCAGCTAGAACCACCCATCTAGCTTCTCAGGCTCACTGTTAGTATTTATTAAGATTGCTTGGGTTGCCATGACAGAAACTTAAGTCTTAGTTCAGTTCAGTTCAGTCGCTCAGTCGTGTCCGACTCTTTGCGACCCCATGCATCACAGCACGCCAGGCCTCCCTGTACATCACCAACTCCCGCAGTTCACTCACATTCACATCCATCGAGTCGGTGATGCCATCCAGCCATCTCATCCTCTGTCGTCCCCTTCTCCTCCTGCCCCCAATCCCTCCCAGCATCAGAGTCTTTTCCAGTGAGTCAGCTCTTTGCATGAGGTGGCCAAAGTACTGGAGTTTCAGCTTTAGCATCAATCCTTCCAAAGAACACCCAGGACTGATCTCCTTTAGGGTGGACTGGTTGGATCTCCTTGCAGTCCAAGGGACTCTCAAGAGTCTTCTCCAACACCACAGTTCAAAAGCATCAATTCTTTGGCACTCAGCTTTCTTCACAGTCCAACTCTCACATCCATACATGACCACAGGAGAAACCATAGCCTTGACGAGATGGGCCTTTGTCTAGGGGCAGGAACCCTGAGCAAGACCTGATCAATTGGAGCTTCGGAACCCTCTCCAGAGCACTTTCAGTAAGGTGGCTCAACCCTGATCATCTCTTCACTCAAGCTTCCAATTCCCTAGAGAGAGAATCGGATTTGCTTGGTGGATGGGAGGACAGAACCACATG
>NW_024070213.1:28014610-28180226 GCF_014754425.2 Oryx dammah
AACCACATGTAATAAATTGAATCATAATAATTTGCTGTTATTGGGCCATTATGAGGTGAAAAAGCATATTTGTGTGTGTGTGTGTGTATGTATGTGTGCGCGCTTCAATGTGGCCTTTAGGGCCACATTGTAACTGTCAGAATGGTGAAGTGGAGAGTCTCCCCAACTAATGTCTACGATATTATCCCTTTGGTCTTCTCAGCTCCAGGGATCTCGGTTTGATTTCCTCATATTCTTTTCCAGACTGCTATGTTTTTGTTGTTTAGTCACTCACTTGTGTCTGACTCTTTGTGACTCTTTGTGCAACCCACCGGGCTTCCATGTCCTTAACGATCTCCAGGAGTTTGCTCAAACTCGCAGTTGAGCAAACTCAAACTCACAGTTGAGTCAGTTGAGTCTATGATGCCATCCAACCATCTCATCCCCTGTCGCCCCCTTCTCCTCCTGCCCTCAAGCTTTGCCAGCATCAGGGTCTTTTCCAGTGAGTTGTCTCTTTGCATCAGGTGATCAGAGAATCGGAGTTTTAGCTTCAACATCAGTCCTGCCTGTGAATATTCAGGATTGATTTCCTTTAGGTTTGACTGATTTGATCTCCTTGCAGTCCAAGGGACTCTCAAGAGTCTTTGCCAGCACCACAGTTCAAATGCATCATTTCTTCTGCACTCAGCCTTCTTTATGGACATTTTGCTATAAACCCCCAGAAAAACTCCAACCCTAGGTCAGCTTTTCTATGCAGAGAAGCTGCATACTGCTGGGGGAAATGATACAACTCTTGCGATGGCTGTCTTCCACTTGTCACCGGGTGCTGGAGATCTTCCTAGTCATGTCATCTTTGTGTGAGGCATCCTTGGTAGCGTGGGTTCTTTCTGGCCCCTGATAATTCTGTATTTCACTGCAGGCTGCTTTGCTCTTCTAGTCTAAAAGTAGAGTACAGTTACTTAACAGAGAGATTACTTCATGCTAGCTCATACTAGTTGAAAGCTTCCATTTGTCATTCCCACCCCCACCTAGCCCCTGAAGGAGATCTTGATTACTTTCTGACCGAGCAGTTCAACCCATTAAAGCCGTGTGTTCTTAATAGAGACAGCCTTCAGATTGGCTTCAAGGTATAAGCTGTCTCGGATAAACAGAAGGAACCGTCTCCTGGCTGCCATTTTGTTTCATTTCTTTTGAAGTATTCGCATTGGCTGACTTAATGGTTTTTGAGATTTACTTTTCTTTGAAATCATGTATTTGGATTCCATCAAAAAGGTTTTTTTTTTTTTTTTCTGTCTTATGTATACATAGGCTATTCTAATACAAAATAAACTTCAATGTTTGTACAGCCAAAGTGAGTTATATCTTATTTGTGCCATAGATGAAACAAATCCACAGTGGCAAGTACATTTGTGGAAACCACAAGACTATGAAGTGGAGGCAGTTTATTGCCATGATGTATAAAGTAATAGCCATCTAGCAATTTCTTTTCAGGTAGGAGAAATAAAAATTTGATACCAGTATCTTTGCCTTCTTTTGCATGTTAAATTTACTTAAAATTCTATATCTTCCCACATACTCCTCTTCCCCATACACACACCTATAAGCACACACACATTAATGGTTTTCATAAAACTTTATTACAAATGACGTCAACATGAAAGAGCTCTTCTTTCTCTTACAAAGGACAGAGTGTACTAGTAGTGAAGTGAAGTGAAGTCGCTCAGTTGTGTCTGACTCTTTGCGACCCTGTGGACTGTAGCCCACCAGGCTCCTCCACCCTTGGGATTCTCCAGGCGAGAATACTGGAGTGGGTTGCCATTTCCTTCTCCAGGGGATCTTCCTGACTCAGGGATCGAACCCGGGTCTCCTGCATTGCAGGCAGACGCTTTAACCTCTGAGCCACCAGGGAATAAGCAGTAGTAGTAGTAGTAGATAATACCAAAATCACTGCAGATGGTGACTTCAGCCATGAAATTAAAAGACGCTTACTCCTTGGAAGAAAAGTTATGACCAACCTAGATAGCATATTCAAAAGCAGAGACAATACTTTGCCAACAAAGGTCCGTCTAGTCAAGGCTATGGTTTTTGCAGTGGTCATGTCTGGATGCGAGAGTTGGACTGTGAAGAAAGCTGAGCACCGAAGAATTGATGCTTTTGGACTATGGTGTTGGAGAAGACTCTTGAGAGTCCCTTGGACTGCAAAGAGATCCAACCAGTCCATTTTAAAGGAGTTCAGTCCTGGGTGTTCTTTGGAAGGAATGATGCTAAAGCTGAAACTCCAGTACTTCGGCCACCTCATGCGAAGAGTTGACTCATTGGAAAAGACTCTGATGATGGGAGGGATTGAGGGCAGGAGGAGAAGGGGCCGACAGAGGATGAGATGGCTGGATGGCATCACCGACTCGATGGACGTGAGTTTGAGTGAACTCAGTGAGATGGTGATGGACAGGGAGGCTTGGCATGCTGCAGTTCATGGTGTTGCAAAGAGTCGGACACGACTGAGTGACTGAACTGAACTGAATACCAGATTTTGAGATTCCTCTTAAGAATGTATTGTATTCGCAAACATAGGTAAAGGTAAGTGAGTGATGGTGAAATAGTACATCAGTATTCTGGAGCCAACCTGATAAAATGGAAAAGGTGGGCTTTGAAGTCAGCCAGTTTCCTGCGAGCCCTAGACCTGATTTTAGGCATATAACCCCTGGGAATCTCTTGTTTCTTTTTCTGTAAAGTAAGATTAACTGCTGCCACATAAGATTAATGAAACATACTTTGAGTTCCTGGTGCATAGTATATAGACAGATAATACAATTCAGTAGTTACTATTTTGAAATAATTTATGAAAGATAAAGCAAATGGTTTGGCTTATTTTATTCTGATAGTAGTTCTAGAAAGCATTTGCCATCTTTCTCTTGCTTTTGCCGTTGAAGAAAAATTGTGCTTAGTTGCTCAGTCATGTCTGATTCTTCGAGACCCTTCGGTCTGTAGCCTTTGGACTGTAGGCTCTTCTCTATCCATAGGATTTCCCAGGCCAAGAATACTGGAGTGGCTTGCCGTTTCCTTCTCCAGGGGATCTTCCAAACCCAGGGATCCCACTCGTGTCTCTGGTGTCTCCTGCATTGCAAGCGGCTTCTTTCCCCACTGAGCCGTCAGGTGAGCCCTGAGAACAATGGGCTTGTCCGTAATGGGTTTAGTAGCTTTGCTGATGTTGTACAACTGGTTTAGAATGGGTGGTTAACTTAGACCAAGTTTCAGTTTTATCTTTGGACCTAAGTAAAGAGGCCTACTTAGATATTATCAAGTAAAATTTAAAAAGGGAGGAGGTTGTAAACTACAGCCACCCCAGATGAGTGAAGTTAGTGTTGCTTGCTTAGTTAGTTTCCGCTGATACTACGTTGTAGGGAATTGAAGCTCTCTCTTCCTGTCCAGCCCTGGGAGGGCCTCCAGTACATTCTGGCCTTGACCCACCCAGTTTCCAGTGCTTCGAATGACAGTAATGAGTTGGCTGCCTCTGTTGACCAGCCGTAGAGTTGAGTTTCACATGGCCTTCTGAGACACTTTGAAAGATTCACCAGTGATTTAATGACAACTTTTCTAAGGGGAAAAAAACAGACTACTACATTAAATACAGACATCAAATTAAGTTGAACCCAATTTCATAAACATTAAACTGTGAAACAAAATGTTTATACCTCCAGGACTTGGAGGGCATTATGCTAAGTGAAATAAGTCAGACAGAGAAAGACAAATACTGTATGATATCACTTGCATGGGAATTCTAAAGAATACAGCAAACTAGAGAATAAAACAAGAAAGAAGCAGACTCATAGAGAATAAACCAGTGGTTATCAATGAGGAGAGGGAAAGTGGGGGTAGGGGAATAGAGGGGGTTTTGTTGTTTAGTTGCTAAGTTGTCACTCTTGGTGATCCCATGGTCTATAGCCCTCCAGGCTCCTCTGTCCATGGGATTCTCCAGGTAAGAATACTGGAGTGGGTTACCATTTCCTTCTTAAGGGGATCTTCCCAACCCAGGGATCAAACCCGTGTCTCCTGCATTGTGGGTGGATTCTTTACCACTGAGCCACCAAGGAAGCCCAATTCAGGGGTAGGGAGAGAGAAGTGAGTTATCATGGGATTATATGAAATCATGTGTGTGAAACTTTTCAAACTCAAAAAGCATTATAAAACTGAAAGACTCTTCATTTAAAAAAAAAATGTATACATCCAGGAAATATATAATTTGAAGAACCCATTAGTGATTTTTGTGTGTGTGACTTTGCCTGTGTTGATACAGTTGTATTTGAGTTAGGGTCTTTCAAAGCTATCTCTGCATCCCACAGGACCATCAGTGGTTCTGTGAAAAGGCCTACGTGAAAACCACATCAAGATTTAACTGGGCCACTGTCTCTTAGAACTTGGACTGATGTATGCCTGGACCATTACTAGTACCTTGCAGCTCTTCTCACTCTGTGTAACTCTTTGTCTGCTCTATTTTCTAGAGCAGTTTTAGCTTCACAGTTAAATTAAGAGGAAGGAGATTTCCCATATGCCTCCAGCCCTAACACATGCATAGCCTCTTCCATTATCAACATCCCCAACCGGAGTCCACTCTTTTTTTGTAAACTGTCATTCAATCTCTTCTCATTCCTCACTCAGTACTGTGCTGTGAGACATGAATGTTAAGCACAATGTGTAAAAAGAAAGTAACATGCAAAAGAAATTAATATTTTGTCAGTATTTACTATGCTCTGTTGACTGTGTGTATTCTGTCTTGTTCTAGAGCTGCCTCTCAAGCTCTAGTGCTGTCTGAACCCCTCTAGGAAGCAGCTTATGTAGAAACTCTGCATTAAAATATAAAACCAGATCAGTCAGAAACCCTGATTCTAGTGAACTCCATCTCTTGCCTGTTTTCATTTATTGGTAAAACACAAGTGTGAGTGACCTTGAAGAGTCACACTCCTTTGGAAAGGTTTGTTTTTAACCTCTGGGGTGGCATATGGATCATCCGTCTGACTTGTGGTAGATGGGATGGTGTATTATTTATAGAGATTCATTTTCAACCTGAATGCCTTAAAGACATCCAGTGAATACTTTAATGGCTTTCTATTATGTTTTAAGATTTCAGTTCAGTTGCTCAGTTGTGTCCGACTCTTTGGGACCCCATGGACTGTAGCACGCCAGGCTTCCCTGTCCATCACCAACTCCCAGAGCTTGCTCAAACTCATGTCCAGTGAGTTGGTGATGCCATCCAACCATCTCATCCTCTGTTGTCCCCTTTTCCTCGTGCCTTCAGTTTTTCCCAGCATCAAGATCTTTTCCAATGAGTCGACTCTTCGCATCAGGTGACCAAAGTATCAGAGCTTCAGCTTCAGCATCAGTCCTTCCAATGAATATTCAGGACTAATTTACTTTAGGATTGACTGGTTTGATCTCCTTCCTTTCCAAGGGATTCTCAAGAGTCTTCTCCAACACGACAGTTCAAAAGCATCAATTCTTTGGCACTCAGCTTTCTTTATAGTCCAACTCTGACATCCATAAATGACTACTGGAATGGTTTATATGGTTTATACCTTCGACTAGATGGACCTTTGTTGGAAAAGTAATGTCTCCGCTTTTTAATATACTGTCTAGATTTGTCATAGCTTTTCTTCCAAGGAGCAAGTGCCTCTTAATTTCATGGCTGCAGTCCCATCTTCAGTGATTTTGGAGCCCAAGAACATAAAGTCTGTCACTGTTTCCACTGTTTCCCCATCTATTTGCCATGAAGTGATGGGACAGGATGTCATGATCGTAATTTTTTGAATGTTGAGTTTTAAGCCAACTTTTTCACTCTCCTCTTTCACTTTCATCAAGAGGCTCTTTAGTTCTTCTTCACTTTCTGTCCTAAGGGTGGTGTTATCTGCATATCTGAAGTTATCGATGTGTCTCCTGGCAGTCTCAATTCCAGCTTGTGCTTCATCCAGCCCAGCATTTCTCATGATGTCCTCTGCATATAAGTTAAATAGATTTAAACAGTTTTAAGATTTAATTTACCACATTTATGTGTTTTGTTGTTGTTCAGTTGCTAAGTCATGCTGGACTCTTGGTGACCCCAGGAACTGTAGCCTTCCAGGCTTCCCTGTCCGTGGCCTTCTCCACGCCAGGACTGGAGTGGTTGCCATTTCCTTCTCTGGGGGATCTTCCCGACCCAGGGATCGAACCCATATCTCCCGCAGCTCCTGCAACGGCAGGCAGATGATCACTGAGCCACTTGCATTTACAGAGTGGGTTTGTTTATTCCCCCTGCAAACATTAAACTAAAAGGAAAAAATTGGGCATCAGTGACTGTGATTATCTAGGATTTTGTTGTTGGGCATTTAAACCCAGTTAATGGAGATTGCACAAAATACGACTTAAATCTCCCTGTAACGATGTTATAAGTAATTTATCTTCCTTCACATTTGGCGTCCGCATAATTTCTTGAAACTTGGCTGTCTGGCTGTCTGGGAGGGTAGTTGAATTACTTGGGTGGATGACTGCACCACAACTCATACCTCACCAACCACAATTGTGGGGCTTCCCTGGTGGTCCAATGGCTAAAGGACTTTGTGCTCCCAAGGTAGGGGGCCTGGGTTCGATTCCTGGTCAAGGAACTAGATCCCACAGGCCGCACTAACTATTCTGTGTGCTGCAAGTAAGACCTTTGGCACAGCCAAATAAATAAATGCATTAAAAAAACTAAGGAAAAACACAGTTGTAAAACTCTTATTTATAGTTATAGTCTGTTACTGTTGCTAATTTTGTTGAGATTTTGGCCAATAAGACAACCGCACAAATTTACAAAGTGCACAAAAAAGTGAGGAATTTTGTGCACTTGAAGGTGTAAAATGAGAATAGTAGCTACAATAGAGAGAGAAAGAGATTTCTCCTAGTCTTTTTCTTTCCTCTACTCCAGAGAGAAACCCCAGGCAACCTGGCTTGGCTTCATGGGTTGGAGATGGGGTACTAGAGAAAAATCTGTTTTTATAGCTTGAGAACTGATGACAAGTTATGCCCTCCCAAACTGAGATTATTAAGAAGTTGATTGAGGGACTGGGCATTTAAATTCTGTCACAAGACTTTGATAAAAGGTCTGGGAAACATGGAGATGATCAGCTCCTTGAACTGCACCTGGGAAGATTTTATTATTTCCTTTAATATTTTCCTTCCTTTAAGAAAAAAGAGGCACTTGATATTAGCTGTGAGTTTCAACAACATTCTATAAGAACAGTGGCTTGTAAGTATAGATTTACCCACATAAGACAGCTCCAATTAGTTATTCTGAAATTTCTGTGAGTTTATTTATATTTATTTGTATAACCAGAACAATTTTTTAAAATAACAACAAGTATAGGAGGACTGTTACTACCTGTTTTCAAGGCTCACTGTACTCAAGACAGTGTGACCTCAGGGAAAGTCTAAATAGAATAGTAATATAGCAGTGGGACAAAATAGTCTAGAAGGAGACCCACAGAAACATAGTCAATTTTTTCTTTTTTTTTTTGACAGAGATGCAAACGTATTGCAATGGAGAAAAATTAGTCTTTTAAACAAGCAGTGCTAGGACCAGTGGAGATTCATATGCAAAAAAGAGAGAAACTCAATCCATATCTTATACTTTATATAAAAATCCAAATGGCTCATAGATCTAAATTTTAGAATCATAAAACATAGGAGCTCTTCTGTGTGATTACACAAATACATATTCAGTGGGTCCTATGCCGTGGGGTTTTTAAGTTAGTGGTAGTTATTGTTGCTCTTATGAGGGGGTTGTGTTTTGCACCTGGGCAGTAGAATGGGAAGACTTTTTTTTTTTTTTTTAAAGAAAATTGCTCCTGATTTTCCTTTCTTATATACATGGATTCGTATACACAAAATTGTGCCACCTATTTATGGGAGAATACGGTTTCTTGATTTCTTTCTCTTGCTGATTTTCCATCTTTGCCTGTCAGAGAAGAGTAAGGAGAGGATCCTGCAAGAAAAGCAGGCTCCATTCTTAGAGCCAGCCGCAGTTGAGGCTAGAGACACTAATTCTATACCAGCTGAAACCAGTGGTTCTGTACTCCCCCCACCCCCCGCCCCACCACCCCCAGACAAAAAGATGACATACAGCTAGAACTTTTTACTAGCAAAAGATCTCAGGATGCATAAATCCCTCACCGTTGGAAACTGTCAGTATCCCACTAACTAACCCCTTTGGCTCCCTGGAACCAGAGCAGAGAAGAGCCTGGGGGTGGCCTAAAGTGTCATGTTTGATTTATAGTAATTAACCCCATCTTCAGAGAAAGCACCATGTATCTTCATCTTAGAAGGCTTGTGTTTGGCCATGTCTCATTGGGATCCGGTTCATGAAGTAGCATGGAAAAGTCATGAGCTCCACCCTGGGCCCTCAGCCACCAGAAATCAAATAGGGAAGTTTCAAGTGTTGGAAATGTGAATTTTTCACCTTTCCATTCTCATAAACTGAAGCTACTGTTGCTATAGCAATGATTTTCCGCCTACATAGAATTTGTATGACAGCTTTTTTTTTTTTTTTTTGAAACACAGCTTTTAAAACTGTAAAGTGAATAATTGTAGGCATCATAATGCTGAAGTAAGTCTTCAAATGAGAGAAAGGTGGTTTGTGCTTGATAGGTTTATGAGTGGAAACATGAAAACTCGGTCACAAATCTCAATTGATTTCATGGGTAGGAACATAGAGTCGAATATAAGTCTAGTTAAATGTGGTATATCTCATTTAAAACAGCATTTGAAAAAATTAAAATAATGTAAATGTCAATAAGCGCCATGATGATATTCCAGCAACAAGAAGCTTTTAATAGTAGTGGGTTCTGAACTAGGTTTATTTTTTATTTTTGCTAAACTTCTCAAAATGATTGTAGAGAAAATTCTAAGGTGGTAAATTAATGCTTTGACTATATTCAGGATATATGTGTTTTCCCAAGTTCTTAATGTATTGAGTACTTGAAAAAATGAAATGTCTAGGAAACCAGATAGTGCCATGTTGATAATCTTGTTATATTATGAATTTTTATATTTTATTTTATAATCGAACATATTTGAATATATTATATTAAAATTGAATATATTATATTAAATTATATTATAATTGAATATATTTTATTCAATTATTTTCATGTGGAAAAAATACAGAAGATGATCAAAACTAAGTAAAATCTTAATTCCATAATCAGCCTTCTTTGCAAATGTATAAAACAAGAAAATGCCCTTCCAATCAGACTTAAGCGAGATAAGCAATATACTATGATTTAGTTTTATTTTTTAAAATACTTTCTTGTTTTTTACTCCATAATGATCACATTATTTCACTATGACCTTCTTTAGATATTTCATGGGCCTATGAGCCTATGAAGAACATGTTGAAACCTCCTAGATTTATGGGGTTTATACCTAGAAGTAGTCTTAGGGATATGCCCAACTTCTTCCTTCTATTAACTGAGGACCTGATTCTTGAAGGCAGAAGGTGACACCTCTGGGTTTTTCAGCTTACTGTGGCAGAGCTGAGACCAGAATTCCGTGGACCTTGGCCTCTCGACCATTCCTCTGATTGATGCTGTGTCCTTGTTAGTTCCTTCTACACTCGAGTACCACATGGCTGTATATTTATCTATTCTTACAATAGATTTATGCATGTGAAAACAAATCTACATGCGGTTATTTCTGTTGGAGAGAATTCTTAACAGGCAATTCAGATAACAGGGGAACTGCAGCCAGTTTTATAGTTACTTTTGTAATGAGAGAAATTTTATGGAGTGACCTTGAATATGTAACACTTAAAATGTTTGATTCCCAGTTAGATTGAGTAAAAGATGGGAACAGTGAAAGTCAGCTCATCCTAAAACAGATACAAATAGCCACTAAAAAGATGCCAGCTGGAATGAGCTGTCTTACTCATCTGTAGATTGGCCAAGATTTAAGTGTGGTATGTTAGTGACGGCAGAGGGACTAGTCAGAGCGAAAAGGCTCACTACCTTTGATCCGTTCAGTTCTGTGGCTGCAACTTTGTCCTCAAATGTATAGTATGAAGTTGAACTTCCATATGTCTTATAATGATGTGCAAGGATGGTCACTGAAGTTTTGGTTTTATATATTTACAACCCACATAACACAAACAGCGAAAACTGGTTACTGCTCAAGTATCTTTCAATAATGAACTAGTTGCATATAAATTACAGCACAGTAGACCATAGTAGAATATGGGTAGCAGTAGATGGGTGTCTTCTGGAGACCAGATTTATTAAGAGGAAAAAAGAGCAAGTTTTAGAGCTGTGTGCATACTAATAAAGATATACATATTTATGTTTTCTCTACTTAAAAATTCTGGTAAGATACAAGTGAAAATATTAACAATATCTTCCTGGTTTTATTGGGTTTCAATGAGAAATATTGAGGATAGAGAAGAGGAGACTTTCCTTTTCACTTTGAATCTTTCTGTATTTTGCTATATATATATACATATGTATACATGTATACATATGTGTATATATATATGTATGCACTCTATATTTAGAATAGAGCTTTATAGACTTTCCTTTTCACTTTGAATATATATACACACACACATACACTTGTATGCACTCTATGGCCTTCCCTGGTGGCTCAGCAGTAAAGAATCCACCTGCCAGTGCAGGACACACAGGAGACCTGGGTTGATCCCTGGGTTGGGAGGATCCTCTGGAGGAGGAAACAGCAACCCACTCCAGTGTTCCTGCCTGGGAAGTCCCACGGACAGAGGTGCCTGGTGGGGTATGGTCCAAAGGTTTGCAAAGAGTCGAACACAACTGAATGACTTGAGCACACACACACGTGGAGTCTATACACATAATTTGAAAACATACATGTACCTGAATGTTCATTGAAGCAGTATTTACAATAGCCAAGACATGAAAGCTAAACGTCCTTTGACAGGTGAATGAATAGAGAAGATGTGGTATGTACATACAATGGAATATTTCACAGCCATAAAAAAGAATGAGATTAATGCCATTTGCAGCAACACAGGTAGACCTAGAGATGATCACACTAAGTGAAGTAAGTCAGACAGAGAAAGACAAAAACCATACAATATCACATATATGAAATCTAAAAAAAATGATACAAATGTGTTTACAAAACAGAAAGATTCACAGACAGAAGACAAATGTATGGTTACCAAAAGAGAAAGTTTGGGAAAGGGATAAATTAGAAGTTTGGAAATAACATATATACACTGCTGCTGCTGCTGCTAAGTCACTTCAGTTGTGTTTGACTCTGTGCGACCCCATAGATGGCAGCCCACCAGGCTCCCCCATCCCTGGGATTCTCCAGGCAAGAACACTGGAGTGGATTGCCATTTCCTCCTCCAATCCATGAAAGTGATAAGTGAAAGTGAAGTCGCTCAGTTGTGTCCGACCCTCAGTGACTCCATGGATTGCAGCCTTCCAGGCTCTCCCGTCCATGGGATTTTCCAGGCAAGAGTATATAAAAAGATAATTAACAAGGACTTACTGTATAACAGCAGAGGGAAATTACTCAATATTCTGTAATAACCTAAATGGGAAAAGAATCTGAAAAAATTTATATATGTATTACATAACTGAATCACTTTGCTGTACACTTGAAACTAACATAGTATTATAAATCAGCTATATTCCAGTGGCTCAGTGGGTAAAGAATCTTTACCCACTTCAACACATTAGACACACGAGATGTGGATTCTGTCCCTGGGTTGGGAAGGTCCTCTGGAGGAGGGCATGGCAACCCACTCCAGTATTCTTGCCTGGAGAATCCCATGGACAGAGAGGAACCTGGCGGGCTACAGTCCATAGAGGCTCAAAGAGTCGGACACGATTGAGGCGACTCAGCATGCCTGTGCATCCTCCAGTGTAAAATTTAAGAGACATTTTTAATGCAAACAAACAACAAACCCCTGGAAAGACAGATTGCATTTGTAGGGCATCCATGAAGTAGAGCATGGGGTAGAATTCTTGACCACACTTTCCATGGGGGTAGTTAATTTTATTTTTAGTTTCATGATTGATGTTACAAAGTCCACATAGTGAAATAAATTGTGCTGATTTGCACAGAGGTAGTATGGAGCCTGCTCACCTCTGGTGAGAGAGTGACAGGATTTTCCTAGTTGGTGTGGGTCTGTCCTGGGCAGAAAGTGGTAGGACTAGCTTCCTCCCTTTCACATCCCATCTCTCTCACTGGGTGCTGTTTCCTCAAATCTACAGAGGAGATATGGGCTAACAGGTGGTGATGTCTGTTAATTGCTTTCTTTAAAAAGGAGAAAAGAAGTAGAATTATTTATAGTGAGCGGTGGTATGTTAGCCTAATTAGTTGAAATCTAGAAATCCATGTATATCTTACTTACTTGCCTTCTTCTGTTTGGGAATAGGAGCCAAATGCTTAGGAGAAAGAAGAGCAAGTCTTACCTTTGTGTTGTTTTAATTGCAAACACACAGTGCCTCTTTCAGAAACTCCCGTTGACTCCTCTTTATAACCAGTGATTACATCACCTTTTCAAGCAAGATACTTAATTCCTTGGCACTGGGAAATCAGTTTGGGGGATACCATTTTTTTAAATGCAAAATTGACACTCTGATAACTAATCTTCGACACTTTTCCATTCCTTTTGCTTTTTGATCCCACGCATTATTGTTAAGGACCTCTGCATAACAATATTACTTGTATTGAAGCAGAAGGAACAAGTGTGATACTCCTGGATCTCAACATTATAAATTCATGCATACTGCTAAAGACTGGAGGAGAGCCTGAAAAACAACTGGAGTTGCAAAAGAATGAAATGTTAGTTAAATCCAGATTTTTAGGATATAGGTTTTCCCTTGGTATATGGAGAAAGAATGGGGTTTTGCAGTAATAAATGGGCAGGTTAATTTCAGGATTGTTGAGGTTTAGCCTCTTATTTGTAACAGAATAGTCATAATGTAACTTTTTCAGTGAGAGAAATACAGGAAAAAAGTAATTAGAATGAAGTAGAAGGTAATTTGATAAATTGATATGAAAATATAGCATTTATTTAAGCAAAAGACTCTCAGAGCCTCCTACTTCTCCCATATAATTAATGTTATACTTAGTTTTATACTTTGTAACTAGAGTGCTGTATAACAATGATTTTTTTTTTTTTTTTAAGAGCTTGGGTGTGTCAGGTAGTAAGCAAATCTCACACTGTCAGCCTTGAGATTTATTATGTGTGTCTGCTGTTTGAGTCCAAAAGGGCTTAACAGCTGAATATAGATTTTAAATCACCTTTGGGATTTAATTTTTTTTTTACTCTGTAAGACTAGGTCATTTGACAGTAATCAAGGGCATTTTCATTCTCAAGACTGTTTTGCAAGCCCAGCAGAAAGCTCCTCCATCAGCCCATGCGGGGTGTCATTCTCTGTGCAAGGCATACTAAACCTGGGGTCTTTCACACACACAAAATAACAAAACACCAGGAGGGTTTGCTTTGTAGACTAATCCAGCAACTGAGTTTTAAATTGGCAGCACGCAGATGGGGAACAATTTGGCCAGATACAGAGGATTAAAGGTATTTAGAACGCAAATTGTGTTATTTCTTTTGATGTACAAAAAACTTTTACACCTGAAAGTTTATTTTAGAAAATCACCAACTTGAAGACTGATTGGTTGCTGGGGGAGATCTGTCAGTGATTATTGTATGCAATTATATTTTCAAAGACACGTGCAGTAACATGATGATTGAAAATATGTTGGTTAAATGAAGTTTTTAAATAACTGGATGCAGTCAACACATTTTTGATACATATCTGGGGTGTCCCTGGTAGCTCAGTGGTAAAGAATCTGCCTGCCAGTGCAGGAGACGTGGGTTCAACCCTTGGGTGGGGAAGATCGCCTGGAGAAGGGAAATGGCAACCCGCTGCAGTATTCTTGCCTGGGAAATCCCATGGACAGAGGGGCCTGGTGGGCTACAGTCGGTGGGGTCGCAGAAGAGTGGGACACAGCTTAGCAACTGAAGAACAACAACATGTTTACATAGAAAGATATGTTCAAGAAAAGGAAGACTCTTAAAGCTGTGCTTCTTATTTACTGACTCCTGAACACACATCAGCAACAACATTCAAACTTGGGCTCATCAGAGACCAACCAAATCAGACACCTCTGGTGTGGAGTCTGGGGTTCCTGTTTTTCAAGAACTCCACAGAGGGTCTCAGTGCACAGTCCGGGTCCCAAACCACTTTTCAAAGGTTTTGTGTGTTTCACATGGAAAGACACATAGTTGCAAGAAATCTGGTTATCTTGTAGTAAGTGTAAAAAGAAAAAAAATATCAATATAGTTCTTAGTAGTCTGGAAAATAACAGATTAAAAAGAACACCCCCCTCTCTAAGAAATAATTTCACTCCTTACCTGAGATGACTGCAACTAAAAACACAACCAAGTAGAAGATAGCTGCAGACCAACACTGACACAAGTTAGACTTGACCTGGGCTTAGATTATCAAGCAAGTTAAATTCAGCACTAAGCTCAGGCTAAAGGAGAAGCATGTGAGTAAGTGAAGCAGCAGAATAGCATTGTATTATCTTTTAAATGTATTAGAAATCTCTGTTTGAATGAAGCACAGTGATTTCATAGAACTGAAGATTCTGAAGGCTTAAGGTACGACGACTCAGTATAATTAAAGGTGAAAATGCTGTAAAGCATGAATGTGGCTATGTTGATGATTATTTTGATATTTTAAAAACATGTTGCATGCAACAGATTAGTACATTAAGATAATTAAGGTAAGGTCATGTAAAAAAAAAGTCACTGGAAAACTGAGAAAAGTTAAAATAGTGTCAGACATTCATAATTAAAAGCAAGGATAAATTTGCCTGTGTGTTTTGGTACCAGTGATTGGGGGAGGGGTAGTAAACAAAAAGATGTTTTTGCTGATTGCTACTCAACTGTGGATCAAATATGACTCATTTCATCCAAATTAGCTTAATCAGAAATAAAACTGAGTGTGTTCGGGTCTGGAAGAATTCAGAGATGATTATGACATAGTCCTTCCTCACAATAGATAAATAAGGTAATACACCAGGATGTGCCTCTATGCTCAGTTGTGTCGGACTCTTTGTGGCCCCATGACCCCGCCAGGCTCCTCTGTACATAGGTGAATAAATCCAGATAGGTGTGCAGGTGAGTAGGATGAACACCAGTGACAACAGTAACATCATCATGTTGACTTTTTTCATTGAGGCAGTCGTTGGAAAGGGGGTTTGTTCGCTGGAGAAGCCAGTGCTGAAAGGACTAACATCTGTAGGCAGACTTGTTAAAGTCATAGTACTTAAGTGGATAAATGGAATGGTGCTTAAGAAAATATATTAAGGATCTGATCCGTGAGTGGTGGGGGGTGGGCAGAATCGGTCAGGAGGAAAGGGGGAAGATGGTAAAAGGAGGTACTGCTTCGTAGTGATCTCTGTATTGTAGTCCCAAGGGTTGGGAGTTGAGCTCCACCTGGTGGAAACTGAGGCATAGCTTCACTTCATGGAATAGGTCACAAGGTTCAGCCTTCTTGCAGAAAGGAAGGTAATGATTAGATGTATCACTTGTGTTGGCCAAGGGCTTCTCACAAGGCTCAGCAGTAGAGAATCCACCTGCCAGTGCAGGAGATGTGGGTTCCAGTTCCTGGGTTGGAAAGATCCCCTGGAGAAGGAAATGGCCACCCACTTCAGTATTCTTGCCTGGAGAGTCCCAGGGACAGAGGAGCCTGGCGGGCTACAGTCCACGGGGTCGCACAGAGTTGGACACGACTGAGCATGCATGCGCACACTCACTGTGTCTCACTGGTATACTCACTCTGTATACCAGCTCCTCTGCCAGCTGCCTGTGCTAATCCAGTTAACCCTTGAAACTGCCCTATTCCCCGCTTTTCAGCTAAGGAAACTTAGTCCAGAAGCATGAAGTTGCCCTGGATCACAAAGCTGGGAAGTGGCAGAGCCAGGATTTTGACCCAGGGTGTCTGACCTAAGGGGCTTCCCAGGTGGCCCTAGTGATAAAGAACCCGCCTGCCAGGCAGGAGACATAGAAGACATGGGTTCGGTCCCTGGGTTGGGAAGATCACTGGAGGAGGAAATGGTAACCTACTCTAGTATTCTTGCCTGGAGAGTCCCGTGGACAGAGCAGCCTGGTGGGCTACAGTCCACGGGGTCGCAGATCCAGGCACAACAGAGCAGTGACGATGGTAACCACCTCCTTTAGCCCAATCAGGTTGTTAGTACCTGAAACCAAACAGGGCTGGGCAGGAAGGGCTCACTGGGCTAAAGTCAAGGTGTGGGCAGAGCTGTGCACCTTCTTGGAGGCTCTGGAGTGGAATCAGCTTCCAGAGGCTGCTGGTCGTATTCTTTGGCTGATGGTCCCCTTTCTCCATCTTCGGAGCCAGCAGTGTTGCCTCTCTCCCACCTTCCTCCGTGGTCACATCCCATCTCTGACTCCTCTGACCCCCTCTTCCACTTTTGAGGCCCCTTTTGACTCCATCGGGCTACCCAGCAAATCCAGAACAATCTCTCCATCTTATCTCCCCATTTTAACCACATTTGCAAAGTCCTTTTTGCCACATAACGGAGTAAAGTAACAGTCACAGGTTCTGGGGATTAGGACATGGAGGTGGAGGGGTACCCTGCCCACCTCCCACAGTGCCTGGCAAATTGCTGCCACTTAAGTGATCTCTAATATTATTAGTGTTACTGTCTTCATTATCATTACTGTTAATGATAGGATTACTCATTGCTAGTATTTCAGTTGTAACATTAGTGTCACAGCACTGCTGAAAATTGTCTTTTCATTTGGGACTCGACTGGATCTGTTTGGCAGAGATGTCAGTCTGATAATAAAAATAATTTACCATCATTTAACTTTAGGTGACATGTTAGTTTTTAGAAGTACTCGGGAAGAAAAATTATGAGCTCTTAAGTAGTGCAAAGATATTTTTCCCAGATAGTAGCATAGGACAGTCATTAGTCTTGTCACTAAGAATGTAAAGATATGTGTGCCATTTTATTATTAATAACTTGGAAATATGAAGACTGGTCACAATTTATTTTCTTCCTAATATATTTATAATATATCTGCCTGAGGAGAAACTACGTATTATATAATTTACTTTATATTTTATGGTTTAAATAGTTGTTTTTGAACAGCAAATAGTTATATTCGTAAGAGGCAGCAAAAAAAATTATACTGTTGGCTTGCTACTTATTTTAAAAATCTTCAAATTTATTTATATACCAGTTAAAGCCCTGGAAATTACACTTGAACAGGAGTTAATATGTGCACCTAAAATGTTGGCCAGATGAGGGCACTTTTTCTTTATATTTCTGGAATTTGAGCTGTGAAGCAGATTTGTTTTTTTTCCATCCAAGCTGTTAACTTACTTTCTGTTATTATTGCCAGTGAGAGAAATAGTTTTGACATTTTTAATGTTTTGATTGTGTTGTATTCTTACAGGTTGATCTTTCCCCCAAAAGACAAGCTTCAGTTTTTGTTTTTTTTTGCAAAGCTCTTACATGTGGAAACTTTAAAATGAATGACAATTTCTGTGGTACAGGATAGTTTTAAGAAATATATATGTGTGTGATTTGTAATTTTGCTTATAATTAGTAATAGAAGTTGAAATTTACATTTAACCTAGTTTGACTACTCTGTCTATAGCAAGATGAAGTGGTATTAGCTGGTATTAACTCTTCTCCTTATCAAATGTCTTGTGCCAGCTTTACATTGAATCAGTGTCACTTTGCATCTCCATCAAAACTGTAAATAATGGAAAAGAAATAAAAAATACCAGAAATATTTTGTCTTAAAACATATCCCCAAACCAAAAATAAATAAAGTTAGATAGAACACAGTCTGACACCTATAAGTAAAATATCAGATGTGGCATGTTTAACTTTTTTATTTGTTGTGCTGGCTCTCAAGGGCCGGGTTGAGTGGAGTAGGAGAAAGTTTCTAAGGTTATGTGCTTGCCTGTGTGTTTGCAGTCTGTACTAAAAACATACAGACTGCAAACCTGATGTTGCTGTGAATGACCTAAGGAGAAAGCCAAGGACAGAGTGATGTTGAGGGCTCTCCTAAAGGGCCCCTGTAACAAAGCTCTTGTCATCTCACCATAAACAAAACATTTACAACTTCTTTTGAAAGTTAAGATTCTGAACAGTAATGAAAGGAGAACTGTTGCTTATTAAAGTTTAAAAAACACTAGTGGAAACAGACATCATCAAAACTTGATTGATTTGAAGAAGATTCAAAAGGGGGAGAAACCAGCAACTTTGTTTAAAGCGGTGAAACAATTTTAACAGTTGTGGGAAGGAATGAATTATTTCTAAACTATAGGTGTAACAAGATGAGTATCTGGTTGGGGAGAGACTAAAGAGTCTGTAGTAGATTAAAGAAGTCTGCTGTCCAGTGACTCTGGAAGGGGGTGGGGCATCGGCTCAGTGAGTCAGCTGACCTTAGTGTGCCCTGTGACATCCAGCAGCGCTGTGATCGTATCATCACCCCCCTTCTGGGTACCTGCGATGCTGCAGGGCCTTCTCCTTCACTTGCTCTCATCAGCATCCCTGTGAGACATGATTATTCCCATTTTAAAGATGAGGAAATTTGAGCCCGGAGGCATTAAGCAATGCGTTCAGTGCCACAGAAACTAGAAAATAACATACCCACTTCTGTGGTAGCTCAGTTGGTAAGGAATCTGCCTGCAGTGCAGAAGTGAAGTGAAGTCGCTCAGTCATGCCAGACTCTTTGCAACCCCATGGACAGTAGCCTGCTGTCAAACCCAGGTCTCCCGCATTGTAGACAGACGCTTTACCGTCTGAGCCATCAGGGAGGTCCCAGGTTCAAGAGTGCAGGAGACCCAGGTTCAGTCCTTGGGGTCAGGAAGATCCCCTGGAGAAGGGAATGGCAACCCACTCCAGTATTCTTGCCTGGGAAATCCTATAGAGGAGGCTGATAGGCTACAGTCCGTGGCATCGCCAGAGTTAGGCACGACTTAGTGACCACCACTTCCAGACCAAAATTCAAATCATAAGAATTAAAGACACTTTAAAGATAGGAGGAGTATTGCTAAGCAGCAAGGGCTTTGGATTGAAAGGATGGCGTTCCCAGTCAGCTCTGTCTGTCTCAGAACGCCATCTCTTGGTGGGTTGATGGATAGCAGCTGAGCTGCTTGGTAACTACAAGGAAAAATTTGCCACGGGCTCAACAGCAAGCACGGGGCTTCCCAGGTGGCGCTAGTGGCAAAGAACCCGCCGGCCAATGCTGGAGATGTAAGAGATGCGAGTTTGATCCCTGGATTGGGAAGATCCTCTGGAGGAGGGCATGACAACCCACTCCAGTGTTCTTGCCTAGAGAATCCCATGGACAGAGGAGCCTGGCGGGCTGCAGTCCATAGTGTCGCAAAGAGTCGGACAGGACTGAAGCGACTTAGCACGCACACAGGCGTGCAACAGCAAGCGCATATGCGGCCCATCGATGGGGAAGAGCAAAGTAAAAAAGTGTGTGTGTGTGTGGTTCCTGTTGCTTAATATCTTTTACTTTATGGCTGTGCCACTTGGCATGTGGCTGTTAGTTCCGTGACTAGGGATGGAACCCGTGCCGTCTGCAGTGGAAGGGTGGAGTCCCAACCACTGGATCACCAGGCAAATGCGCCCCTCCGCCCAACTTTTTGTTTATAAATTTTGGTGCTGATATTTTGCTTGCCTAGAGCTTACCAAGACACTGAGTGTTTGAATAATAATGTCAAACTTTTTTGTTTTCCTGAGAGCCCTTTTTAACAAGTAGTAAATATTTGAAACCTGGAAAATCATATATCTTTAGTAAGAGTTAACATTTTTCTCTCCCTTTCATTAAACATTCATTGGGAGCCTCCTACTTGCTAGCCGCCTTCCTCAGCCTGTTGGGATACAGATGTCAGACACAGCTGTGCCCTTGCTGTTGGTTTAGTCTGGGGTGGGAACTCCGGACGTGCAGCAGTCCTTCCGCTGAAATGGATAAATACTGTGGCCGTGGCAGAGTGCCCTGTGAGCACACACCCAGGCCTGGGCAGGATTGGGGAGGGGGCGGTGCTTCACGGAACGCGTGATGTTTGAGCTGAGTGATCAGAATGCTTCTCACGTGGATAACGGAGAGACAGGAATGGCTGGCTTTGAAAGGGAAAGTCGGTTTTGGATATTTGGGGGGCAGCATCTAGGTTTTGAGGTGTACATTTGGAAGTGGAATTTTTAAAGGAGTTTTCCTTTTGGGGGTTCTGGGGATGAATATTTGAGCATCTTGAATGGAAGTGACAGAAAAGATAGGCTAGTGATAGAATGAGAAGGAAGAGAGGAAAAGTGGGGAGTGACTGCCTGAGGAAATTGGAGTGGTTCCTGGAAACTCGGAGTCCAGAGGCTGAAAGGCGCTTCGACAAGAGGTGGTGGGGAGTCTACGGAGGGATTGCAGCGCCCCCTTGTGGAGGAGTACGAGGAAGGCACAGGGTGTGGTTAGGCTGCCAGTTTCCTGAACACAGCAGGTGTCCTGCAAGGTTAGATTTCAGATGACGTTTTAGAAACGTGCCTGCCTTTGTTTTACACCGGTTCTTGACTTTGGAGAGGGCGTCCGAGGGCCTCTTTGAAGCCGTGTACAGACGTAGATTCATCTCTTAATTTCATTCCCTGGGCATTGTCCTCTCCCTGCCCATCTTCCTCTGAGAATCTAACTTTGTATTTTCCTGGGAAAATAACTCCCTCCTTGCTCTCAGGCCTGGTCTTGTCCTGTGTCTGATGCAGATCTGACCTTAGTAATGTGACCTTAGGTGATGTGACTGGACCAGTGAGACTGGACCCTGGGACTTTCCCGAAGCTCTGGAGAAAGAAACTCTTTTGTTGCATTCCAAGCTTGTAAAGCTGTAAGCCCACCACTGTCCTCAGGGGAGGAGAGTCTCTGAGAGCTGGGGAGGGAGCCAGGGAGGAGCTGAGACAGACAGAAACGCACACTCCTTTATCATTTGAGTTGAGTCTCTGAATCTGCTCCTCAACTTTTCAATTTTTTGAGCCACTAAATTCCCTTCTTTTAAGTTATTATGTTATTTCAAATTGGATTGTTTGTCATTTGAGGCTCAAAGAGTCTCTCATTCCTCTAAATCTATGTTCTAACATTATTTTAAATCCTGCAAATGATTCAGGGGTTTTCAGTTTGGTAGAGGCCCACACTGAACAGAATTAAATAGTTTTCTCTGTCCAATTATTATCAGTAAGATTTGCCCCACAGATCTAGATCCAGTATTGCTATCATTAAAAATTTGATCTTTATTATAGACATCCATGTAACTTTTTTTTTTACTTGTAGTTGAAGAGATAGGATAGTTTTATTAATGCCTTTGAGATTCATCAAGGGTTAACCTATTTATCTCCTTTAGCTTCTTTCAACAAGGATATTCGTTTGAAATGTTGGGATTCCGTTTTATTCGTTATCTGTCTCTATAGGCTTATAACTGTTCTTGCCAGCCATAAATCTGAGATCTTGGAATCAGACCGTAAACCGTAAAACCAACATAATTTGCCAGAGGCTCCATAAAATAAAATATGAAGTCGCCCCTGACTACTGCTAAGTTAACTAGCTTGAAGAAAAAGAAAAACGGTTTTGCTAATTTGTCATTAGGAGTAAGCTTTCGATTCAGTAGAAAAGGATGGATATTTTAAAATTTAATCCAATAAAAACTTCTTACTGGAAGGTAACATTAGAAATAGTAGGGCAGTTGGAGAGGACTTGCTGTGATCATCTGATTTCTGAGGGCTTTATGACACGTGGCCTCTGGGTTGAGTTAGCGAGGCTGGTCACAGGGAGGGTACTTACTTCTGGCTGCACCTGCAATGGATGAAGCTCCTCCCGGGCACACGCTGATGCTTGTTTGGGTTACATAGAAAAACAAAGTTAGATTATAGGCAACCTGTAGGTAGCTGAGAATGTGCCTGAATTTAATACATTAAATTCACTTTTTTTCTAAGGAAAGAGACATTTCATAAAAGAATAATACTGACTAATTTTAGTAGGTAGAAGAAAGGAAGTAAGAGGAAAAAGGTTAGATTGAAGTTGACTCCCTGTCCACACTCCCTTGGGCTTCCCTGGTAGCTCAGATGGTGAACAGTCTGCCTGCAATGTGGAAGATACGGGTTCAGTCCGTGGGTCGGAAAGATCCCCTGGAGAAGGGAATGGCTACCCACTCCAGTAGTTTTGCCTGTAGAATACCATGAACAAAGGAGCCTGGTGGGCCCTATGCTCTGGTCGTGTATTCCTTGAAATTGGTCTGATGTTCTCAGCGTCCATGCTTTTTTATTCTCTATCTAAAATACCACTTATGAGACTTTCCTGGCAGTCCCATAAATGTCCTGTCTCAAAGAGTCGGACATGCATGAGTGACTGATTAACAACCTGGCGGTCCAGTGGTTAAGACTCCAGGCTTCCACTGCAGGGTTCAACCCCTGGGGATCAGAGGAACTAAGATCGGAGGAACTAAGATCCCATATGCCTCAAGACACAGAAGAAGAAGAAGAAGAAAAAAAAAAAACCTTATGAATTAGTGTGAAATTATATATCTTACAAATTATCACTAATTAGTATATGAAGTCCTGTATTCTAGTGCGGCTCACACTCCAAGAAGCTTTGGGAGGCTTTATAGTCAGATTTAATCCCTTTCCACGCAAGCATATCTTCCTTTCTCTCCCCCTCCATTTGTGCAGAATTTTTATTTTATTCCTACTAGACCCTTTAGGCATTATGTTAGGTATTAGTAGGTCAAAGAACAACATGCTGTTCCTGCCCTCTGGTGGTTGAAATAAACATTGCAAACAAGTGATTGTAAAGATCTGTGCTGTGGCTCTTCCCAGCCTTTGCATCATCCATTTATTCCAGTCCCGGCTGGATTTATTCGTTCACTGTTTTGTCAGCCATGTGATGAACATCTTCTGTATGACAGTCTTTATCAGTACTTTAAAGGTACCTCATCTGGTGTAGCAGAATTTTGGTGTTTGTAGTAACAGCGTCGGAGAAGGCAATGGCAACCCACTCTGGTACTCTTGCCTGGGAAATCCCATGGACGGAGGAGCCTGGTGGGCTACAGTCCATGGGGTCGCAGAGAGTCAGACATGACTGAGCGACTTCACTTTCACTTTTCACTTCCATGCATTGGAGAAGGAAATGGCAACCCACTCCAGTATTCTTGCCTGGAGAATCCCAGGGATGAGGGAGCCTGGTGGGCTACCATCTATGGGGTTGCACAGAGTCAGACACGACTGACGTGACTTAGCAGCAGCAGCAGTAGTAGCATCCATAGATGAAGTCTTTCGGATGGAATTCCAGAAAGCATGCTTTCGATGTCTCTAGATTTGATTTTGCCTCTGTTTTGGGTTGCAAAGTGTTTTCCTATCTGCATCTAACATTTCTAGGCCTACTGAGTTGCAAATGGGTTGTACATGTGATGGGTGGAAAATAAAGAAATATTGTATACCTTGGCTCTCTCTTTTTTAAAGATTTATTTATTCTTTCATTTTGGGGTTTGCTGGGTCCTCATCGCTGCACGCAGGCTTTCTCTAGTTGTGGAGAGCAGGGGCTGCTCTTTGTTGCTGTGGTTGGGCTTCTCGCAGCTGTGGCTTCTCTTGTTATGAAGCACAGGCTCAGTAGTTGTGGCACGTGGGCTTAATTGCCTTGCCTTGCGTGGAATCTTCTTGTAGCAGGGATCAAACTGGTGTTCCTTGCACTGCAAAGCGGATTCCTAATCACTGGACCACTAGGGAATCCCCCTCTACCTTAGTTCTCTTTTGCTGCCTGACAAACGACCTCAAAACTCAGCAACTTAAAACAATAAGCAATTAATATCTCAGAGTTTCTGTGGGTCAGGAAATATGGAAGTGACCTAGCTGGGGTAGGGAAGGGGTTCTGGCTCAATCTCTTAGGGGAATGCTGGTCAGGGCTCCAGTCACCTGATGGCTTGTCTGAGGCTTGTCTCTGCCTCCAAGTTGATCCTGATCGGTGGGAGGCTACAGCTCTTCAGATCATGGTCTTGGCTTCCCCACGGTGTGAGTGATTTAGGAGAGAACAAGAGAGAGACCTCAGTGTCTTCAGTGACCTTGTCTTAGAGGGAGGGTTTGACTGTCAGGAGACGAGAGTCAGTGGATTGCTGGCCACCATGCTTGTGAGCATGCGTATGAAGATATGGGCCCCAATTCATTGGTATCTTCAAATGAAAGTAGTTTAGAGTGAAATAGAAGACTGAAAGATTAGACCAGCTCACCTTCAGTATAATTTCGTTCTTCTTTGCCCTGGGAGAATGTCGATAAGTTCTGAATGCTCCCAAGCTAAAGCTTTTATACTGTACTCTAGTCTGGTAAGTGTGCAGTGTACGCCCGGTGGCTTAGTCGTGTCTGACTCTTTGCGATCCCGTGGACTGTAGCCCGCCAGGCTTCTCTGTCCTTGGGATTTCCCAGGCAAGAATATTAGAGTGAGTTGTCATCTCCTTCTCCAGGGGACCTTCCTGACCCAGGACTCAAACCCACATCTCCCACATCTCCTGCACTGACAAGCAGATTCTTAACCACTGCACCCCCTGGAAAACCCCCCAAACTAATGCTTTTAAATGGAGAGAAGTAGGGAAAGACCAATAATAGATACAAGTTTTATGGGAACAAGCTTTTTATGAAAGTGAGACTGGAACATTTTCAGATTTTAAAGCTGTGGTCTGTTTCTGGACCAGTCAGTGCTGAGAAATCTTCCCTCCGAGAGAGTGCTTAGAGATGGCTGCTTGTTTTTCAAAGATTCTTTTTCAGATTGCTTACATATTTTAATTTGAGCAGTGAGCACCATTTGGGTCTGTACCCTGTCAGAACACCGCCAGTCTCATCACAGTTGTGATGAAAAATGGCAGAAATTCAAGCAATTGGGTAATAAGAAGACTGTGGCCACCTCATGCATATGCAGGTTGAAACATTGCTAGGTTGCTAAGCACGGATGTGAGCAGAGCTAAGAGTAAAGTGTCTGGAACAGAATTTTATTTTGGAATTAAGAACATCAGGTCTTTGAAGTAAAATTAGAAAGGAAAATTAAAGTTGCCATTCCTCCCTGCCACCTTCCGCCCCAGTAATCTTTCTCCTCTGTTTCTCATCATATCCTAATACATTTTTTTCATAAGTGAAATCTGTTTTCAGGTGGGTGTGTTCATTCTGAAAGTATAGCAGGACTACTTTCAGCATCATAAATGGATGAGAAAGAAAAATATGGGAAGGATGTAAACACTTTAAAATATTAGCATTCTATCGATCTGGCTTTCCTATCATGGGTTCAGTACCATTTTAGAAACAACTCATATTAGAAATGGTGTTTCTAACTATGCAGTTTTATTGATGCCTCTGGTAATAGCCAACCTAGAGTCCATATTTCCATGGAATAGCTGTAACAGTCTTCAATGCTTGTTTATCTTTAAGGTCTTACATTGCGGGTAAGACTTACAAAATTAATGTACTAATAAATTTGTAATCACCAACAGCAAAAGGTTTGATTATAATACATTAGATATTGAGATTGTTTTCTTAAGAATTTACTTCATTGACTATTTCCTTTGTTAGGAGCTTAACCCATTCATTTCTTATTTTATCTTGTGATTGAGTATTTACATTTATAATTTATATGTAAAGGCATTGCATACTTTTAATGGTGAGATAAATTTATTTATTTATTTATTTTGGTCTTAAACAATAGCCTTTGTTTTTTACACAAAGCAGTATTCTTGCCTGGAAAATCCCATGGACGAAGGAGCCTGGTAGGCTGCAGTCCATGGGGTCGGTAAGAGTCGGGCACGACTAAGCGACTTTACTTTCACTTTTCACTTTCATGCCTTGGAGAAGGAAATGGCAACCCAACCCACTCCAGTGTTCTTGCCTGGAGAATCCCAGGGATGGGGGAGCCTGGTGGGCTTCCGTCTATGGGGTCGCACAGAGTTGGACACGACTGAAGCGAGTTAGCAGCAGCAGTAGTACAAAATGAGGCAGTTCCTTAAAGGGTGACTTGGAGCTAGAAAATCCATCCTGAAAAATGTTAGTGTAGTTGCTTAGTTGTGTCTGGCTCTTCTTGACATCATGGACTGTGGCCTGCCGAGTTCCCTCTGTCCATGGGATTTCCCAGGCAAGAATGCTGGAGTGGGTAGTAGCCATTTCCTTCTCCAGAGATAAATCTAAAAGAAAGTCCTTTCACTGAAGAAATATTTATTGAGCTTCTGTTATATACCAAGGCCACTGGTGGCTTCAGGGGTCACTATCATGAAGAAAACAGATACTATCACTGAATTTTTGCAGCTGCCAGCATAGAAGAGAGATGGATGTTGAACTCATACCCACGCATATATAAGCATATTTGAAAAGATTCGAGCTGAGACTGGATGGATGAGTAGGGGGAGTTAGTTTCCCAGGAAAGAGCCTCCTAGGCTGCAGAGATCCACTGGGTCTGACAGCTGCCCGAACGCCTGGAGGAGTGGGTGAGGCCTGGGCTTCTGGTGCAGGATCCATATGGCCCATGTATTGAAGGTTTTAAACAGGGGAATGGCGTTGTGTGTATTACTTGACTGCCGGGTAGAGAATTAAATGACTCAAGACTTAGAGAAAAGGGGAATGGCTAAGAAGCGATGGCTTCTGTCCAAAGATGCAAAGGTGATAGATGTGTCAGGGAATTTCAACTGAGTCAGGGGCTTCCCAGGTGGCACTACTGGTAAAGAACCCGCCTGCCAGTGCAGGAGACAAAAAAGACATGGGTTCGATCCCTGGGTCGGGAAGATCCCCTGGAGGAGGAAATGGGAACCCACTCCAGTATGCTTGTCTGGAGAAGAATCCCATGGACAGGGGAGCCTGGTGGGCTACAGTCCACGGGGTCGCAGAGTGGGATATCTCTGAGCGACTGAGCAGACATGCACGCATGCAGCTGAGACAGAATAAAGACCACTCCCTAGAAGGAGAGCTTAGAGGGCGATGACAGTGTTAGTCAGATCACGCGGGAGAAGTAATTTCTAGTTTTGTGACTTACGCAGCTGGTTGGAGGTTCTCTGCCTGTGTGTTTTTTTAATATATATATTTTTTTAAAAATTTGTTTCTTTGGCGGTCCTGGGTCTTAGTTGCTTCATCTTGCTTGGTTGCATGTGGAATCTTTAGTTGTGGCATGCAGGATCTAGTTCCCTGGCCAGGATTGAACCCGGGCCGCCTGTCGTGGGAGCATTGAGCCTTAGCCGCTGGACCACCAGGGAAGTCCCAGGATTTCCATGTTTTAAAATGAGAAAAATGGTTCACACTTTTGGAGGGTGGAGTGAAGCTATGTATTGATGGTTCGAGATCTACAGATGGTTGGCTGGCAGTACAGGTATGTAAATCTGGAACTCAGGACGGGGTCAGAGAAATGAGTTTGGCAGATGTCAACATATTTGTGCTGGTTCGGCTAGTAAACAGACTGTTGTACATACTCTTGAGCCTTGTCTGGACCAGCAATGAGACTAGGATGACATAACTGTGCTGAAATTGTATTGACATGAAAGAGAACTGCTATTTGAATAATTGAGAAAAATTGGGAATGTTGTTTAGAAAAGGGGCTTTTAGAAAGAGCCAGAACTTGCCTTTCAGTAGAGCTTTTTTTGTGTGTGATTTAGTGCCCACCCTCTTTTCTTGATCTCATTCTCAAGGAATTTGGTTACTTGCTGTTCTGTGCTTTTCCAAAGACATCAATCCATTTTCTTATTAAATCTTGAGATCTGGTTACAACATGTTGATTCCCCATTTCCCCTTGTAGCATGTTTTTTTTAGAAATTCCTAATCAGCTCATTCTTACTCTTAGTATCATTTTTTCCAGAGCTTTTCTGAAGCTTCACTGTGCCTTTTGGTTAGAAAGAAAACCACCAGTGCACAGTAGAACCATCACCCTGAGCTTTTTTGTTCATTTTGTCTCATTTCGGGATACTCTTGAAATCCTCCCTCCTATTAGAGAGTTTTAAGAAATGTTTGACTCTAGTGTTTATATTTTCAGTGGTAGAAGTATTGCCTTAAAACTTCCCTATGGATAATAACACCTTTCTCTTGAAGCAGTACAGATACGTTAATGAACTATCTGTTGATTGGATAAATTTATTTTTTAGTTACCAAAATAAATGCCTTAAAAAAATTCATTTATTCATTGATCAGCTTAATGCCCAGTGTTTCTAAATGTTTCTAGCACGAAGGAGAAATGAAGGTGACTGATTTAATCAGAAACCCCAGTGATGTCAGGGTCATTCCAAGTTCCCTCTGTGATCTTTGTCTCCTTGCTTGCCTACTCTTTGGAGAGGACCATGAGCATGTTTCAAAAGGGATGTCCCCAAGGAGAAGGGACTTCAGTCTCTCAACCCTTGAGATGGGCAGAACGGAGGTGAGGTAAAAACAACTGGCCAGAGCGGATTTCCACAGAAATGTTAAAAAATCAACATGAAAACAAAATGCACAATGAAACCCAGGTTTTCAACTAGCAGGCAGAAAAGGAGATCGAAATGTCGAGAACTGGCAGAGTATGGTGACTCACTAGTCTTCTAGGATGTTAACATGTTTGGAATTTTATGTCACTGGTGTTAAACTTTTGTGAACATTTTTATCCACAACAGGAAATAAATATTGGGCTTCCCTGGTAGCTCAGTGGTAAAGAATCGGCCTGCATGCAGGAGCCACAGGTTCAATCCCTGGTCTGCAAAGACCCCATGTGCTGCAGAGTGACTAAGGCCGTGTGCCACAAGAGAGAAGTCTGCCGCTGCACTGAGAAGCCCTCGGCACCACAGCTAGAGAGGAGCCCCATTTGGCTTTAACTAGAGAAAGCCCTCGAGGCAATGAAGACCCAGTGCAGCCAAAAATAAATAAGTATATATATTTTTTAAGAAATACATATTATTTCATGACCCACTGTTCACATACAAATTCATTTCTCTATTTAAAAGTGCTGTTAGCATCCTGTTGGCTCCATTTTCATTGTTCTCTAGTAGGTCAGACCAGAGTTTAAAAATACTGCCCTGGGAAACAGTGAGATTCACACAGATGCGCAGAAGTGAAGTAAGGGTTGTTTTTTCGATTTAACTGTTGTGGGTCGTGTGCCAGTGTGACTAGAAATCCAACCACCTTGATCGTCTGGCACATAGCTCTCCACACAGCAAGTGTCAAGTTACTGCTGAACAAACGCGGCACAGTAGTCATCACTACCGTGCAGCCAAATTGCTTGTTACTAATATCAGTCTCACCCTCTAAATTCAACCGGTTGCAAGACAGGAGACGCTTGTTTATCAACTGCAGCTTCCGCTAACCAAAAGAGTTCTACAAAATAAGCTCAGTTGTAACCTAATCAAGTGAGGAGGATCCTCTGTGGCTTCCTGACGTGTCTCTCATGACCTGGCGCAGCTAGTCTTGTCCAAAGTGAGCCATCCTAGAGCCCAAGACAGACGCCGAAGGGGGTGATATAAAGGTGTGAGTGCCAGGAGGAGGTGAGGATCCTTGGCTGTCTTAGAGAATGGCTACCATTCCTTAAAATGTTATCTTTGTTAATCATTGCCTTGATTTTTTTTTTTTTTAAACGAAGAGGAAAAGAAAGAAAAGTGAAGTCACTCAGTTGTGTCCAACTCTTTGCGACCCCATGGACTGTAACCCACCAGGCTCCTCTGTCCATGGGATTTTCCAGGCAAGGATACTGGAGTGGGCTGCCATTGGAAACATGTAAAGGCTCCTTTTATTTTTGAATTTTGTAAGACCTTTCATTGGCGGAGAAGTGCATTTCTACATTTCACAGGTAATTTGGTGAGATTCCAAAGGAATAAAAATGATAAATTTTAGAAAATGTGATTCATGAGGAAATACTGAATCATCAGACAAGTTGTATTTAAAGTGCAGAATTATGGAAAATTAAATATTGGGAAGAATATAGATGGAATCAATAAGGATAGAAAATAATTTAGTAAAGTCAGTAATCCTAATCACTAAATAAGTAAAATTACCCATCAGTTGGTCAGAGACAGGAGTCACTAAACTTTAGAGGAGTAGATACTGTGAGAAGATGGTCATGCACGTTGTGCTTAATTGCTGCTCTATGTGAGGAGGTAGCAGCAGTGGCCTGTGGACCAAAGCCAGCCTGCTGCCTGTTCTTGTAAATAAAGTTTTATTGGAAAACAGCCACGTCCATTTGTTTACATATTGTTGATGACTGCTTTTCCACTGTAACAGCAGAGATTGTAACCTAGTCTGTGTGGTCCACAAAGCCTAAACTATCTGATAACCTTTGCAGAATAAATTTGTTGACCTCTGCTCTAGATTTTAGGCTTTTAAATTCCAGATTAGATTTTGTAGTGTTGATTAAATGCATAAATCCAAGGACTGTAGTACGTAAGTCAGCTTCTAAACGTGAATGAAGGTACAGTGTTAAGTGTTTCTATTCTTTTTTAGAAGAAAAGTCTTAATAATTAGAAGAGGGACTGAATATAGGAAGATTCACAAGAAAAATGTTTCATTAGGCAAAGACTTTGTTTATTAAGATAATGATGAGCTTCAGATGGGGCTCCTGGGGGAAAATAAATTCGAACATTATGTTGACTGGATTATGTTACTGTGAAAAAGCAATTTCAAATTTGTGATCAATTTTTTACTCTGAATTGGAAATAAGGACTGTTTTATTTACTTTGAAATCAATTCTGGTTTATGGTATAGTTTTATTTCTTCTTCCCTTTTAAAAATGAAAATAGAGCCTTAAGAATATGCCTCTCCCCTCAAAAAAACAAAAACAAAAAACAAAAAACCACCAGTATGTCCTCGAGTAATACCTGTCTATTGCAGGATGACTTGACGAGATACAGGTGCTTAGTAGTCTTAGATGATATGCTGCAGACAAATTGAAAAATGAAACTTCTGGGAAAGAAGCACAAAGTTGAGGGGTCAGGGTCAGATGACTGAAGACAAGATGCTAGATATTCACATGCAAGGAGAATAGGAAATGCCAGATGTGATGTATTTCTGATAGTACCAGCCACATGCCTTCCTTTTCCTACTGGATTGTCTTTATGGCCATTATTAAAATGTTTGCTTTTCTAAACTAGTGTAAGTAATTTATACAAATACAGCATTTTTAGATTATGACATAAAGAAGAGAAGACATAGAGGTGAAGTTATTCTAGTATTCTTTGAAATTAGTAACTACCACTTTATTAGGAGAGACCTTATTAGTTTATTAGTAAGAGACTTTATATTTTGGGGCTCCAAAATCACTGCAGATGGCGACCGCAGCCATGAAATTAAAAGACGCTTGCTCCTTGGAAGAAAAGCTACGACCAAGCTAGACAGCATATTAAAAAACAGAGACATTACTTTGCCAGCAAAGGTCCTTCAAAAACTATGGTTTTTCCAGTAGTCATGTATGGATGTGAGAGTTGGACCATAAAGAAAGCTGAGCACCAAAGAATTGATGCTTTTGAACTGTGGTGTTGGAGAAGACTCTTGAGAGTCCTTTGGACTATGAGATCAAACCAGTCAATACTAAAGGAAATCAACCCTGAATATTCATTGGAAAGACTGATGCTGAAGCTGAAACTTCAATACTTTGGCCACCTGATGTGAAAAACTGACTCATTAGAAAAGACCCTGATGCTGGAAAAGATTGAAGGCTGAAGGAGAAGGGGATGATAGAGGATGAGATGGTTGGATGGCATCACCGACTCGATGGACATGAGTTTGAGCAAGCTCTGGGAGTTGGTGAAGGACGGGGTAGCAAGACTAGGGCTTGTGTCTAGGGACGTCTCACTCTGGACCTCTCCACCCCACACTGCTCACCCACGTACCTGTCACCTTTTTCCGACTCCTCGTTTTCCTTTCCATTTTCCCTTCTTCCCATCTCTTCTTCCATTTCTGATTTCCTTTTTTCTTTGTAATTATGCAATAGATGCCATGGAAAACAAAGTAAACCATGAAAGTCACATCACTTGGGCTGCCAACATTCACTGTGCTCATCACCTGCTTCTGGAATGATGTGCCAGACACCTGCCAGGATGGGGCACAGTTTTGCCCAGTTCTTTTTAGGTTTTTGGTTTTTTTTTTGTTTCTTTTTAGAAGTTTTGAACTTTTATTTATTTTGCTGCTCAGGGACTTAGTTGTGGTATGTGGGATCTAGCTCCCAACCAGGGATCAAACCTGGGTCTCCTGGGTTGGGAAGCACAGTCTTAGCTGTTGGACCACCAGGGAAGTCCCCGGCCCTGTTCTTTTTAACAGGCGCATGACCCGTTCCACAGTTACTGATGCTAACACTTTAACTTATGCAGCCCTTCCTATTGAGAATCCTCCTGGCTCTTGGCATCTTGCTTTCTGTCTTTGCTGCTGTTTATGTAACTTTGCCTGATGAGCATCTGGTGTTTGCCTTACCTACACCAGTGGAGACGACTCAAGTGTATCTATGCGTCTAGATGATTTTTCAAAAACAGCAGTCACATCTTTGCCATGACCTTGAGTCGTCTAGTTTCTTGAAAACAGAATTTTGTTTCTGTGTCATGAGGTCTTGTCAACCCTTCTTAAATTCCTTGAAAAGTCTCTGTCTTTGTTCATTTATCAACAGATTACATTTTATGTGTCAATTCTGATTTAAATTTTTTTAGGGATCTGCTGTTTCAAGCACGTGTTTTAAAATACCACAGACAGGTGATTTGAGAGTTTGTCACAGGTCATTAGACTTTAAAATCATATATGTTGTTAAATGTATGTAGTGTTTGAGTCACAAACAAGATGTAATTTTTCCAAAAGAACATTAAAATAACTAACCTAATCCCCAGTGTCATTTTAGTGAGTTAGTAATGCAGATCACAGTTTATCATCATTGTTGATATACTGGTTAATTATGTTTTTTTCTACAGAAGTGATGCTTATTTTGGAAGATTTTTTTTTTATATTAGAAAACGAACTTTTCTAAAATGCACTAGGACTTTGTGTACAGAGTGTCTTACTGTATATAGTAGACACTGGTACATATTTTTAAAAGATAGAAGAGATGGGTGGGTGGACAAATGAATAGGAGGGAAGAAGGAGAAAAAGTAAAATGAAAAATTTTTTAATGTGTAACTAGCAAGAGTGTCTTACAAAGCGGGAAGAAAACCTGCCCTGTTTGCCTGTTGTTTTCAGTTCAGTCTGTCAGTTGTGTCCGACTCTTTGTGACCCCATGAATCGCAGGCCTCCCTGTCCATCACCAACTCCCGGAGTTCACTCAAACTCACATCCATCGAGTTGGTGATGCCATCCAGCCATCTCATCCTCGGTCGTCCCCTTCTCCTCCTGCCCCCAATCCCTCCCAGCATCAGAGTCTTTTTCAATGAGTCAGCTCTTCGCATGAGGTGGCCGAAGTATTGGAGTTTCAGCTTCAGCATCATTCCTTCCAGTGAACACTCAGGACTGATCTCCTTTAGGATGGACTGGTTGGATCTCCTTGCAGTCCAAGGGACTCTTAAGAGTCTTCTCCAACACCACAGTTCAAAAGCATCAATTCTTCAGCACTATGCCTTCATGGTTTATAATAGAATGAGAAAATAGGCAAAATGGGCTTTTTGGGGTCCAAAATTGATTGATGATGTTGACGTTATTAAAATGTTTAAATCCTTGGTTAAGTCCCGAGGACCTGTCTTATTACTGTCAGAAGTAAATATGCCCCCTGCCACCTAGACCGCCTGCCCTGCCCTTCCATAGAGACAGCTCCCTTCTCTGCTGGCTCCACACTGTACTTCCAGCGTTAAGAATCTCTTCTTTCTCATCTTACTCATCCCCTTGGCAGCATTCAGTGTAGTCGGCCCTTGACACCCTTCCCCTCCTTGGCTTCTGTGAGATCGCATGCTTCTGGGTTTCGGGCTCCCTTTCTGGACACTCCTTGCTGGCTCCTTTTCTTCTGCTCCAGTCACCCTGGGTGCCCTGCCATCCTTCAGATATACCAGCGATCCTTAGTTTAGGTCTTAGGGGCCTTAGTGCTGCCTTCTTCATCTGCCTGGCCCTTCATGCACACCTCATCTTTTAAATGAGGCTCACCTTGACCCCCATTTAGCTCCATCATCCTAGCCGCACTCCCAATTCCTCTACTTTTTCTTTAGCACTTAACCCTTCTGTCATACCACGTATGTCTGCTAAATTGCTTCAGTTCTGCCTCTTTGCAACCCCATGGACTGTAGCCTGCCAAGCTCCTCTGTTCATGGGATTCTGCAGGCAAGAATATTGGAGTGGGTTGCCATGCCCTCCTCCAGGGAATCTTCCTGACCCAGGGATCTAACCCAGTTCTCCTGCTTGGCAGGCAGATTCTGAGGTACCTGGAAAGGCCCTGTCCTACCACACAGTGTACTTATTCTTTAGGTTGTATTTGCCTTCTCCAAGAGTATAAGCTCCATGAGGGTAAGGGTCTGGCCTTTTCACCAGTATCCCAGGCATCTGTAGTAGGCGTTGTGGATTCACGAAGGCATAGCATCTGTCCTGTGTCACTTCATTCACTTCCAGGGCCCTCTGCACACCATGTGCCAGTCACTCATAAGCCCTCATCTCCAGCCAGACCTTTGCTCACTTCTCCATCCACTGACCTCACCACATATCATCTAACGGACACAATCAGAAAAAAAAGGTCAGTGCTGCACTCTCTTAGTTTCTGCCTTTCCTTCACTCCCCTCCTGACCCCCAGCCTCCACTCTGTCAGTAAGCTCTGTTGACACTTTCCCATCCCAGATAGCACCCCAGTATTTCCCAGCCCCTGCCGTACCTCCCAGCTGTCTGGCCATCACTTCTCACCCCAACAATTCCAGTGGCCTCTCAGCTGTTCCCGCTTCTCTTCTTGAACCTTTATCATCCCATTTTCCACGCTGTAGCCAAAGGCATCTTCTTAAAATGTACACAAATCACCTCACATCACAGGATTGGAGTGACTTTTCCATAGCACATAGAATAAAGTCCGGAGTCCCTTCTCTGGCTCATAAACCCAGCACCAGTGGACCTGTGCCAGCTCACGCCTCCTCTCCCAGCTTTCCCCTCACTCACCACACTCTAGTCACTGGGGCCTTCTTTCTTCTGTTTAGCTATGCTGGGCCTTGGAACGTTCACACTGTCCACTCTATCTGGATTTCTTTCCCCTCTTTCCGGCCATTATTTAAGCCAGCGCTTAAATGTCACCTCCTCGAGACTTTGCTTGACCATCCATCCTTCACTCAGTCACTTATCTTAGTTCATGGCATAACCCTCTCCCACTCTCTTGGAGTCAGCCCTCCATACCCACAGTTTTGCATCCTCAGATTCAACCAACCACGGATCGAAAATATTGAGGGAAAAAGTCCCAGAAAGTTCTAAAACACACAACACTTAAATTTGTCTTGCACAGCAGCTATTTACATAGCATTTACAAGGCGATCAAGCCAGTCAATTCTAAAGGAAACCAACCCTGAATATTCATTGGAAGGACTGTTCCTGAAGTTGAAGCTCCAACACTTTGGGCCTCCTGATGCAAAGAGCTGACTCACTGGAAAGGACCCTGATGCTGGGAATAATTGAAGGCAGGAGAAGGGGGTGACAGAGGATGAGATAGTTGAATGGCATCACTGACTCAATGGATATGAGTTTGAGAAAACTCTAGGAGATAGTGAAGGACAGGGAAGCCTGGCATGCTACAGTCCATGGGGTGGCAAAGAGTCAGACACTACTTAGTGGCTGAACAACCATAACATTATATTAAGCATAATAAATAATCTAGAGATGATTTAAAGCACAATTTTATATAAGGTACTTGAACATCCACAGATTTTGGTGTCCATGGGGAATTCAGGAACCAGTTCTCTGTGGATCCTGAGGAAATATGGTACATTCTTTACAAATTGAGTTTTTTTCCCCTGAGAATGTAAGCTCTGTGAGAGCACAGGCCTGTTTACTGCTGTATTCCTGCTGTGTAGCAGTGTCTGGCACAGAGTTGATGCTCCATAAATATTTGTGAGTATAATGAATATAGACAATAATATTACATTGTAATGGTGTAAGTTGGTAAGTATTGCTTCAGTGGAAATCATGGTACAATATATGCATGTATCAAAGTAACATGCCATGCACTGTAAATTTACAAATAAGTCAAATTTATCAAATAAAAATATAATTAAAAATAAATACTTGGGGATTTCCCTTATGGTCCTGTGGTTAAGAATCTATCTTCCAGTGCAGGGGACGTGGGTTCCATCCGTGGTCAGGGAACTAAGATCCCACATGCAACAAAGCAGCTAAGCCGGTGCATCACAGCTAGAGAACCCATGCGTTGCAACAAAGACCCAGCACAGCCTAAATAAATAAATATTTGCAGAATGAATGAATGAACAAGGGAACAAATTGGTTTATTTTGAAGTTATACATTTCTGTGATACTTAAGATAATGTTCTAACTAATTGACTATGAGTCTTTAGGCAGTATGGAAAGAAATATACTATCCTGATTTTGGGCAAGAGTTCCTAAAAAATACTTACTCTTCTGTCTCTTAGTAGAAAGCAGGAAACAGTTCTGCCCCACCCTCATTTTCTCTTTTTTTTTTTTTACACAATACAATATTTTGAAAAATGTTTTTCTCTTATATCTTTACTTAGAAGCAAAATTTTGCACTTGCTTTTGTTTTTCTAGTAAAGCATGAGAGACTTCCTTATAGTCTTAAGCACTGTCTATAGCAGGAGACAGCTTGAATGCCAAAATGATGTATAATTAGGTCTATTCATTATCTTGCCACATGGTAAGTAGATGCTAAGGGTTTATCACTGCAGTAAAAGTCACTGGGATATTTAAGTTTATTTTATGAAAACATGCTTTAAAATTTACAATTCTTTTGTCAGACAGTAACAAACTATTGTGCAGAAGGTATTCCTTTACCAAAGGCTTTTGGAGATAAATGGCCCAGATTTTGTAGAGATTCTTTCTGTTACTTTTTTTTTCCTCATTGTACATTGCCTGGTCTCATTTTCTTGCTATATATTTGGGAAAAAATTCTGATTGTATTAGTTACTAAGATTGAATATTATTAAAAAATCACAGTGCTTCTGCTTTTTTCCCTTTAATACCCTCTGATGATCTCTGTATAGGAATGCAGTAAAATATAAATAGGAATCTTTTTCCAACATGATATATAGACTGTTCCTGTTTTGTTATCAGTTTATCCCAAAGAAGGAAATGGTGACTGGTGCCGTGGCTGTTTTCTAACTTGTGGCTTATTTCTCATCTTCAAGAGCCTGTTGCTTGGGGCTGGGGATGGAGGTGGGGCCTCACTGCAAATGAGGCATGAGGAAATTTTTAGAGGTGATGGAAATATTCTAAAAGTGGATGCAGGAACTTTCTTGGCAACTCTGTGCTCCCAATGCAAGGCCAAGAGTTTAATTCCTGGTTGGGGAAGTAAGACCCCACATGCTTTGTGGTGTGGCCAAATCAATCAATAAATTTTTTTGTAAGATTAAAAAAAGTGGATGTGGTAATAGTTGTGTGGCTTATAAACTTATTAAAAGCCATTGAATTGTGCACTTTATGAGTTTTATGAATGTAAATTTAACTTCAGTAAAACTGAACAGAACCTGATTTAGTCTTCTTTGCCTCATGGTCCTTGCTTCTCCCTTTACTATCAGTTCATATTTTCAGTTACTCTCCCCTCTTCCACTAGGTCTTTCCATGTTGCCTCAGCTATTGAAAATTATTTTTTTTAAATAATTCTACCTCCTTCATAAGCTTACTGCTCTTTAAAACTCATTCAGACTGTGGGCTTGGGGGTCCAAAATCTGGATCCAAATTCTAGTACTTATTATCTGTGACATTGGGTAGGTCTTTTGAACCTTAGTCTCCAGATCTGTAGAATTATAATCAGATCTGTTGCACTGGGATGTTGTGAATGTTACATGAAACCATATTTTTAACATCCTGTGTTATTTATTGCCTTTTTTTTTAAGCATCCTAACAGTTGACTTAGTATAACAAAGTTCTGGGGGACACACCAACTAGGGAATCATAGCACAGCTGTACCACTTGCCAGCTATGTGAGCCTGGGAAGGACAATTAATAAACTTCTTTGCCTTCATTTTCTCATCTCTGTTTGAAATTTTAGAGTAAAGTTATTGCAAGGGCAAATGATACAACCCATGTCAAGTTTGTACTGGCGTGTCTGGAGAAAAGTAAAACCTCAATAAAAACTTGTTATTTACATGCTAGTAAAGTAATGCTCAAAATTCTCCAAGCCAGGCTTCAGCAATACGTGAACCGTGAACTCCCTGATGTTCAAGCTGGTTTTCGAAAAGGCAGAGGAACCAGAGATCAAATTGCTGGATCATGGAAAAAGCAAGAGAGTTCCAGAAAAACATCTATTTCTGCTTTCTTGACTATGCCAAAGCCTTTGACTGTGTGGATCACAATAAACTGTGGAAAATTCTGAAAGAGATGGGAATACCAGACCACCTGACCTGCCTCTTGAGAAATCTGTATGCAGGTCAGGAAGCAACAGTTAGAACTGGACATGGAACAACAGACTGGTTCCAAATAGGAAAAGGAGTCCGTCAAGGCTGTATATTGTCACCCTGCTTATTTAATTTATATGCAGAGTACATCATGAGAAATGCTGGACTGGAAGAAAAACAAGCTGGAATCAAGATTGCCAGGAGAAATATCAATAACCTCAGATATGCAGATGACACCACCCTTATGGCAGAAAGTGAAGAGGAGCTAAAAAGCTTCCTGATGAAAGTGAAAGAGGAGAGTGAAAAAGTTGGCTTAAAGCTCAACATTCAGAAAATGAAGATCATGGCATCTGGTCCCATCACTTCATGGCAAATAGATGGGGAAACAGTAGAAACAGTGTCAGACTTTATTTTTGGGGGCTCCAAAATCACTGCAGATGGTGACTGCAGCCATGAAATTAAAAGACGCTTACTCCTTGGATGAAAAGTTATGACCAACCTAGATAGCATATTCAAAAGCAGAGACATTACTTTGCTGACTAAGGTCCATCTAGTCAAGGCTATGGTTTTTCCTGTGGTTATGTATGGATGTGAGAGTTGGACTGTGAAGAAGGATGAGCGCTGAAGAATTGATGCTTTTGAACTGTGGTGCTGGAGAAGACTCTTGAGGGTCCCTTGGACTGCAAGGAGATCCAACCAGTCCATTCTGAAGGAGATCAACCCTGGGATTTCTTTGGAAGGAATGATGCTAAAGCTGAAACTCCAGTACTTTGGCCACGTCATGCGAAGAGTTGACTCATTGGAAAAGACTGATGCTGGGAGAGATTGGGGGCAGGAGGAGAAGGGGACAACAGAGGATGAGATGGCTGGATGGCATCACAGACTCGATGGATGTGAGTCTGAGTGAACTCTGGGAGATGGTGATAGACAGGGAGGCCTGGTGTGCTGTGATTCATGGGGTCGCAAAGAGTCGGACACGACTGAGCGACTGAACTGAACTGAACTGAACTGAGGACTTAGGTCCACCTGAGCCTTTCCTATGCTTTCATCCCTACTGTACTATTAAAACAGTGTTCATGGGGTTTGTGGTGATGTTCTATGATAAATCTGTTGACCTTTTCTAGTCATTAATCTACAGACCCTCTGTCCTTGACAGTCCGGCCACTTCCTTGAAGTTCCCTTCCTTGGATCCCTCCATATTGAAAAAAAGTGGAAGTGTTAGTTGCTCCATGTCCGACTCTCTGCAATCCCATGGACTGTAGCCCGCCAGGTTCCTCTGTCAATGGGATTCTCCAGGCAAGAATACTGTGGGTTGCCATTTCTCTCTCTAGGGTATCTTCCTGACCCAGGGATCGAACCCAGATATCCTGTATTGTAGGCAAATTCTTTTTTGTCTGAGCCTCTGGGGAAGCCCATTCCCCCTTATTACCCCTTCTCATTATTTCCTCCATGAGTGGTTCTCCCACTGTAGCTGTCAGGACACTTATTTCCACCTGTTTCACATTGAACTGACTCTCCTTCCTGTCCTCTCTCCTGCTGGATTCACCCTCCCTTGAGAGGCAACCCTTCCACCTGTCTTTTGCATCTTTCTTCTCTGGGTTAGTCAGTTACCTCACCATACCCACTTTCTCCCAGAATCCTTGTAGTTGTGCTCTAGTTTTTCATCTATTTGACCCCCTCCATCCATTCGTACACCCTATCCTGTAGATTCTGTCCTTAAATTTTCTCAAATTTATTATTTTCTCTCCATTCCTTCTCTTACTGTACTCCTTTGAAATCTCTCTCTAATTCTCATATCAATGACCAACTCATTCATGTCTGACTCTTTGCAACTCCATGGGCTATAGCCAGCCAGGCTCCTCTGTTCATGGGATTCTCTAGGCAAAATTCTGGAGTGGGTTGCCATGCCCTTCTCTAGGGGATCTTCCCAAACCAGGGATTGGAACCGGATCTCCTGTGCTGCAGACAGATTCTTTACTGTGAGCCACCAGGGAAGCGGATTACTCATAGTCTTTTATAAACTGTCCATGTGCCTAGCTGGCTACTTTCTGCTTTGCTGCCCCTGGGCTGTGCATTTGGGAGAACTGCCTTTCTCCACACTGTATGCATCTTCTCCAGCTTTCTGCCTTGCCCACATTGTTCCTTTGTTTGCTTTAAAGAATCCTCTGAAGTGTCCATCTGCCCTTTTGTACCAGAACATCTTCATTTTCTTCCTGCCAATCTTGCTCAGATATTAACTGATTTGTAAATCATGCAAAATTATTGTATTAACATACTCCCTTCCCCGTCTCTATCATTTGTCTCTCAATTTTTTATGTGTTCAGGGCTTCCCTGGTGGCTCAGATGGTGAAGAATCTGTCTGCAATGCAAGAGACCTGGGTTTGATCCCTGGGTTGGGAAGATCCCCTGGAGAAGGGAATGGACAGTCCACTCCCAGTATTCTTGCCTGGAGAATTCCATGGACAGAGGAGCCTGGCAGACTACAGTCTATAGGGTCACAAAGAGTCGGACGTGACTGAGTGACTAACATTTAACACCCTGTAACCTCCTGGGTACTTCAAACAGTGGCTCTTAACCAGGGGAACCTTAAAATCATGTAGGGAGCATCTTCTTCATCTCTGCCCTGCCCCAGCACTGAATATGTTCAGAATGAAAGATTTCTGGACCCTGGATGCATGTGGTTGAGTGTGTTTTTAGCTACCGAAATGATTCTGATGTGATCCTCTGGTTAAAAAAAAGAGAGACAGATTGCAATAAAGGGCTCATGTGTTGATTTCCATTGTCCCTTCTGTCCTTCCCTCCCTGTGCTTAGGAATGAATGCCAGGTATGTTTGTTACACAGCAGGGTCCATCCAACCTCACATGTGTACATGCAGTGAAATACACTCTGACTGTGTACAGTCTTCAGAGGTTACTCCTCACTCGTCATGGACATAGGTTCTATCTTTTGTTGAACTTTTACAGATTCGTCCATTCTTTTTCGGGTAGCACTTGGGAAAGTTTTTATCACGTTTTGTAGGTAGAGAAAGGGTAATAAGCAAGTCAGTTAAAGAATGAGTGATGAGACAGAAAGATTTAAAAGAAGAAAAAAATACAGGACCGCTAGGTGAAAATCAAAGGATACAGGTAATTACAAGAGGACCTCAGATTTAAATCAGAATGCTGAGGTTGAATATGCAGGAGCGAGGAAATTCAGGTTGAAGATCTATTCAGTGATATGGCAGAATTCAAAAAGTACATTTGAAAAGGGATATCCATGTGCTGGGGAAAAATGCCAATTTTACCCCCCTCCCCCTTTTTTTGTATCTCCCTGTCTTTCCTAAGTTGACTGCTTCATTCTGCTTTTTAACACATTACATGACCCCAGTGCTTCCATTATGCAGGGTGTCGAATGCTCCTTTGGGCTTCCTTGACAGCCCAGTTGGTAAAGAATCGGCCTGCAATGCAGGAGACCCCGGTTTGTTTCCTGGGTCGGGAAGATTCACTGGACAAGGGATAGGCTACTCACTCTAATATTCTTGGGCTTCCTTTGTGGCTCAGCTGGTGAAAAATCTGCCTGTAATGGTGGAGACCTGGGTTCAGTCCCTGGGTTGGGAAGATCCTCTGGAGAAGGGAAAGGCTACCCACTCCTGTATTCTGGCCTGGATAATTCTATGGACTGTATAGAATGCTCCTTGCCATCTGTTGCCAAGTATTAATACCATCCCAGAATAATTAACTGCTTTTTCCCCTTCTCTCATCCATTGTTGACCCTTTCTGATCCCCATATTGGTTCCCAGGGTAAAGAACCCACCTGCCAATGTGGGTAGACGTAACAGAGATGCAGGTTCAATCCCTGGGTTGGGAAGATCCTCTGGAGAAGTGAATGGCAACCCATTCCAGTATTCTTGCCTGGAGAATCCTGTGGACAGAGGAGACTGGCAAACTATAGTCCATAGGGTCACAAAGAGTTGGACATGACTGAAGCGACTAAGTACACACATGCTGCTGTCCTTGCCCGTCCCTGAACTGGGTGTTCCCTCTTCCTAAGCTCCCCTTTCTGATCCAGATCCTTAGTATTTATCTAATAAGTTCACCCCCTTGCCAAACCTTTTCTAAATTTCCCTTCTCAGAATTCTTTGTCTTCCCTCCAAACACTCCAGAACATGAAGGCACCTCTCTTCTGCCATGGTGATCTGATCTTAGTTATTGGTTTTCTTGCCTCATTGTCTCTAATCTCTGCTGGAGAGAGAGACAGTCCTCGTTTTTTTATCTCCACTCTATGTTGCCTTGTACCATGTCTCATATGTTGATTTTTGTTTGTTTGCTAGTTTTCAGTGAAGAACTTATTCAGCAATCACAGAAAGCTTTCCTTGAGTATTTTAGGTAACTTCTTCTTTCTACGGAGTCCTCACCCTGACATGTACAATGCATAAAACTTAGTAGATGTAACAGTACACGAAACTAGACATAATGACTTCTTGATAATTGGCTTTTGTTCTGTGTTCCTTTACTTCCTGTGCTTTTTCATTAAAGATAGAATGTTTACGTAGACCCACAGACTTTGCAGTTGTACCTACTGAATTTTCCTTGACGGTGAGTTGTTTTGGTAGAATGCCAAAGAAACTGGTGTGTTGGCAGTTTTCTTTGAACTTAACACCTTTATTTTCTAGAAAGGTATTGGAATTACAGGAGTTTCCCTGGCGACTCATTAGTAGAGAATCCACCTGCCAGTGCAGGAGATGCATGTTAGATACTTGGTCCGGGAAGTCCCCTGGAGAAGGAAATGGCAACCCACTCCAGTATTCTTGCCTGGGAAATCCCATGGACAGAAGAGCCTGGTAGGCTATAGTCCATGGGGTCATAGAGAGTCAACAACATTGGAATTACACGTGGCTCCATAAACAGTTCCCTGTGATCTTTTATTTTTAAAAAAAAACTTTAACATTTTATTTTTAACCTCTCTGAACCTTTAAAAATCTTGTCCCACTATGTATGAGGGACCTTACCTCAGTTACTGTCATGGAGTTTGTTTCCTATGCCTTCTCACTTTCCCAGGCCTTCCACGTTAATTTGGGGGTGGGGGTTGGAGGGAGGCAGGGCTACTGCTCACAAAATGAGACCTTGGTGTGTTGGGGAGGTAGACAGGTAGTTCACAATCAGGAAGCGCTGCTGCTGCTGCTAAGTCACTTCAGTTGTGTCCGACTCTGTGCAACCCCATAGATGGCAGCCCACCAGGCTCCCCCGTCCCTGGGATTCTTCAGGCAAGAACACTGGAGTGGGTTGCCATTTCCTTCTCCAGTGCATGAAAGTGAAAAGTGAAAGAAGTCGCTCAGTCGTGTCCGACTCTTAGCGATCCCACGGACTGCAGCCTACCAGGCTCCTCTAGAAGTAACCAAAAAGGACTGTGAAGGAAGGGAAGTCATACCTTACCTCAGGGCCCGTTGCGAGACAGGTCAGCCCCACTCTGTCCGTGGTTTGCTTCCCAGGGTGGGTGTATGTCAAATGTATAGGCACTTGCTAGTTTTGCTTGTCTGTCCAGGGTGAAAATGGGAAGTAGGCATTCAAGAATCGTCTGGTTGGTTTGATCAGGTTGTATCCGCTTGCTAGGTTTCTGTGTCTAGGAGCGTGAAATGGTCACAGAGAGCAGAGGATAAGCTTCTTGACCATATTTCCATCATGTAGAACTGCATGGTCTTTGTAGCAACTTACTCAGCAAACCAGGCAAATGAGTTATTTGATGATATAAATATACATATGCAAACTATTTGGGTGATTTCTGTGTGTATGGTTGTGTGGCATTTTGGTAAAAATTGTTCTTGAGAATGTGGGGAAAAAAATTTAAGTCCTATTTAAAGTTCTGTCAACATTTGGGTGAGGCCTGTTTTATATAAGCATGTAATCTGTTATGTAATGTATAATCTGTAGGTGAGAAAAATGTTATCTGCTGTAGTTTGAGTACAGCAGACATTTTAAATAAAGATGCTGACCATTCCAGCTTACTGATACATACTAACATTTCTAAAGCAGAAATGAAAATAGTGCTGGATAAGTTTGTAGATGATTTTATTTTGGGACTAGACAAGAGGACAGAATGAGAGGTTAGAAAGTGACATGAATGGCTCAAAGTTTGCTTAATTCATCAATGGTCGCATTTAATTTGGGGGATCACATCCTGGATATCTGGAAGTTTCCAGTTCATTCCAGCATTTTGGATGCTCATGTGGACATAGCTAATGTGATAATTGAAACCTAAGGACTTGTTTGAATAATAGAAAAATAATCATTTCCAGTCACATCAAGTTAAATGAACCGCAAAAATCATGAAGTTAAAGACAAATCAATGTTCATTTGGTGGTCCTGTTCAGTTTATTGCAGTTAATGATCTTCGATTGAATTTGCAGCTCTCGGAGTTTGTTTGGAAGTAGGCCATCACATGTCGACATGAAATACCAAGTCATTTAAATTAGATACTGAGCATGCTCATAGGGAGTACTTATTCTTGGAGGCTGCAGTGTGGTTCAGTTTTCTTCTAGTGGCAGGAACAGAAAAGAGATCACGGTGTGCCCTTTTATCATCATTCTGTCAGAGAGCGTGTAATCTGCCTCTGGAAACCAGAGGCCTGAGACAAAGAGAAGCATGGAAGTTGTTAGCAAAAGGCTGTTTGGTGAGTTAACCAGCTGTTTTATTCTATTCTGTAATTCCTAGCAAGGCTCTGTCTTATATCTTCTGCATTTTTTATACTAAGCTGTAGCCTTATGTAGCAAAGTAACTTAGCTCAGACTGGGAAAAAATTGTTTCTGCTATCCATATCTCTCTTTTGAAATATTTTCAGTATATTTCTGAGGTGACAAGTTTGTGAATTGCTGTGATGGTATTCTTCCATGTTCTCTACAGATTTCATTTGCTCACTGGTGCTGAATAATGCTAGCAGAATTGTGTGCTGAGGGAATTCAGGATTTGTCTGGGTGGACAGTTTAACAGTTTTGCTCTTGTATTTTAATTAAATTAATCATTTTTTTAAACTTTCACATTTTAAAACTATAGGTAATAAAGCAGTGGTAAGAATTTAGCCTAAAAGCAAGAATTTTAAAACTGTATCTAATAAAGTAATAGCACAAGAGCAAGAATTCTTTAAAGAGAACGAGAGGCTCTGTTGCCCATGTTTTTACATAGGTGGTTCAAAAATAAATTGGCTTTGTAGTGTAACTGATCATTTAAAAAATACTCTAAAAAGGATATGAATTTGTTAACACTGTAAAATATGTTGCAGTTATTCAGGATTCATATTTGCAATTTGTTTTTAGTTATTGAATTAGCTACAGAAGTGTTGTGAGTACAGTAATTGTGTCATTTGGGACTCTTCTTACTTCCCTTGAGCTCATATTACGATGATTGCTGGGCAGATAATCTTAAAATGTTTTGTGATTATTTGTTATCCAGCATATTCATGTTTTACCATGAAGTTAAAGGAGAAAAAAATATTTTTTTGCCGTTTTTTTATATTCTCATAATATCAAGCAACATTTAAAATCTATGCATCATTATTTCATAATAAACATGATTTTGATTATGTTTATAATAGATAAACTTGGCAAACAGGTCTTCAGGGTATTCTCCTAAAGACTAAAATTGCATACTCTGACCAAGATAAATCATATTTTTTGAAGATTTGAAGAAAAAGCATACAATTACCATGTTTTATTTCCTTAAGGGAAAATCATGTTGGTGACTAAACAGAAATGTCAGGTAGGGAAATTGAGGTATAGAAGGTGCATTAAAGAGCTCTAGAAAAACGACGAGAGGGTGGGAGAAATAGGAAGAGAATACTAAAAGCCTAGTGCCTTCAAATGCCAGGCAATTATGGGATGCTTTCCTAAAATATCTTTGTTTTGAGAACTGCCCCCACTATGCCATTTTCCAGGATTGGCACCTGTGAAGGAGGTGGGTGTGTACTTAAGCTTGTATATTCATGGAAACGGGAGGGTTAGCAGTTAGAGATGAGAACTGGGTGACATCCTCAAGAAATCTATTCCCACTTCTAAACACTGACTCACTTGTGTGGCCTGGGGCAACATGTACAGCTGGTTTATTTTCACTTATTTTTAATATATAATAAATATTTTCCCATGGTAATAGAAGGTTCATTTAAGGTTTCTAAAGTAATAATAAGATGATTTCTTGGACTATGGCAAAGATTTGCCAGGGCTGTATGTCATTCACAGAGAGCTACTGTGGGGAAAAAAGCAAGTACTGCTTTGACAGAATCCTATCAACTGTTTTCTTTTTTAATGAAAAATATTTCAAATTTGTAAGTTCTCTGTGGTCTTTGGATTTTTCAGAGATACGTATTCCATGTATATTATAGAATTAGAAGATTGCAAATTTTAACTCCCCCCCTTGCCCCCATATTTACTCATGAAATACTCATGAAATTTTTATAGCAAAATACACTATTTTCTTTTACATATTTAGTCCCATTTACCTCTAATCATAGATCTTTGGTAGAAGATAAATGGATAATCAGTAGAAGATCTATTAAAGAAAATAGTAAGAAATGCTGAGAAAAATTACTGATGATAAGAATTTCTTTGTCAGGTTTCTGAAGATGAAGCACATACCTCTATATTTTGTTCTTTTCCACATCATTAAGTGTGTGCAGTCACTTATTTAACTTAACATCTGCCTAATGAGGAGCATTTATTTCCCTAGCTTTTATGAAGTTCAGTAGGACTTGAAGGTCCCCAGTGGTGTTAGCTGAAAATGGGGTCTGTGGTCAAGTAAGCTTGGGTAACAGTGGCATCTAACGTCTTATTCAGAACTTTTTTCTCTGGAATATGGTTTACTTTGAAAAAAGAAATCAATACATGATATTAAACATTAAGCACATATTTTAATTCTGAATATATTCTATATATTGAAATATCCAGAAAAGTGAAGGAAGAATTAAGGGTTTGTATATATCTCCCAGAAAATTACCTCAGTTCTTTTCTCATTATGTATTTAGAAGAAGCATCTTAGAACTACAGTGTAAATGGGACTTACAGGGTATGATTAGAATTGGTGATAAAAATGATGCTAAAGTTACATTTTTTTTAAAGTCCTAAACTGTAGAAGCATTGGTAGTGAAGGATTTGGGGCACAATGTGACCATGTAAGGATTTTGATAATTCTCACAAGTTCTCATTCATTCTCAAAGTTACTTCGAGATTAGTCCCATGGAGAAACAAATTAATTTTTAAAATATGATTTGTAATGGGAAATAACTGGAAGTTATAGTCTGGTGGGCCTGGGTATTTCTCTGTCCTCTGTGTTTTCAGTAGTAAACAGAAATGTCAGTTCTTTTTTATAGATTTATGGGAATTGAATTTTATGAAAATAACCTAGCATGATGTTAGTCACAAAACAGGTGTAGAATGAATGTCTGTCTTCTTAATTTCCTTTCCAAACAATTAACTTATTTTCTGTATTAAAGATTTTTCAAAATATTACCTATCAGCTATCTGAAATATAAGATTCATAGAAATATACTGATTTACAATGACAACCCACTCCATATTCTTGCCTGGAGAATTCCATGGACAGAGGAGCCTGGTGGTCTACATACAGTCCATATGGTCACAAAGACTCAGACAGAATTGAAGCGACTTAGCACGCATGGATAAATAATAATATACTCGGAACCTCTTTATAATAACATACTTTTTAAACCAGAATGCATGTATGATGAAATATTGAAAGGGTCTCGGTGGCTTAGTCAACTTCTAAAAATAGAGTAGTTGCTAAATACCTGTTATGTCCCAGCTGTGTTTGGCCTAGTAGACAAAATGGTTAAGTATTTTAGCTAAAAAGCAAATACACAGATTTGTTTCTATTAGTATTTAAACAATGTTAAATAAATAAAGTTAGACTTAGTGAAGTATGAACTCTTAAATTAGTGGAAACCCAACTGTACCGTACACAGTAGGCACTTAACTAAACATTTGAAAGTGAAAGTGAAGTTGCTCAGTCATATCCGACTCCTTGAAACCCCATGGACTGTAGCCTACCAGGCTCCTCAGTCCATGGAATTTTCCAGGCAAGAGTACTACAGTGGGTTACCATTTCCTTCTCCAGGGGATCTTCCTGACCCAGGGATCAAACCCAGGTCTCCCACATTGCAGGCAGACGCTTTACCATCTGAGCCACCAGGGAAGCTTAACTAAACGTTTACCAAATTGAATTTTTTCTTCTCATTTTTTATTTTATTTATTATTTTATTTAACTTTACTTTTACTTTACAATACTGTATTGGTTTTGCCATACATTGACATGAATCCATCACTGGTGTACATGAGTTCCCAATCCTGAACCCCCCTCCCACCACCCTCCCCATATCATCTCTCTGGGTCATCCCAGTGCACCAGCCCCAAGCACCCTGTATCCTGTATCGAACCTAGACTGGGGATTCGTTTCTTACATGATAGTGTACATGTTTCAATGCCATTCTCCCAAATCATCCCACCCTCTCCCTCTCCCACAGAGTCCAAAAGTCTGTTCTATACATCTGTGTCTCTTTTGCTGTCTCACATACAGGGTTATCATTACCATCTTTCTAAATTCCATATATATATGTTAGTATACTGTATTGGCACCCCACTCCAGTACTCTTGCCTGGAAAATCCCATGGACGGAGGAGTCTGGTAGGCTGCAGTCCATGGGGTCGCTAACAGTCGGACACGACTGAGCGACTTCACTTTGACTTTTCACTTTCACGCATTGGAGAAGGAAATGGCAATCCACTCCAGTGTTCTTCCCTGGAGAATCCCAGGGACGGGGGAGCCTGGTGGGCTGCCGTCTGTAGGGTCGCACAGAGTCAGACACGACCGAAGCGACTTAGCAGCAGCAGTAGCAGCAGCAGCAGCATACTATATTGGTGTTTTTCTTTCTGGCTTACTTCACTCTGTATAATCAGCTCCAGTTTCACCCACCTCATTAGAACTGATTCAAATGTATTCTTTTTAATGTCTTCTCATATTTATAATCCATAACAATGGATAACCTGCTTAAGAGCTTATTTTTTTGTTGTTGTTCTTTACTTTTGTAAAACTTGTCTTAAAAAAAAAACCTTCATAATATTATTAAGAACACATTAAAATTATTAGATTCCACTCCGTTATGTAATCTCCATATGAGATAATAATATGAATTGACAGACTTTTAAAAAGAAAACCGTAAATAATTCTTTGTTGACCTTGATAAATTTTGTAATTACTTATAGCCAGAAAGCCTGGAACTCTGTGCCCAGCCATTGAGATCTGTCTCACTGTCGCCCTTTTAGAGCAGAGTTGTTCAGCCAGCAGAGATTGAATGGCTGTGTGGGCTGGCATTGGAAAAACGCCTTAAATACTTTGGCTTTAGGGCCATAGCCATTGTACACTTGCTTCTCTCGAGCGTATTTCTTCTGACACTGACCTTTTGGCAAATTTAAAGTCAGTCAACTAGCTCCATATAAAACTTTTAATGAGAGCTCAGGGGGGCATAAATGATTTAAGATACATACATCAGAATGTTATGCATATGTAATCCCATTGCTTACGGCTTCGCTGGTGGCTCAGTGGTAATGAGTCTGCCTTCCAGTGCGGGAGACTTGGGTTTAATCCTGCGGTTGGGAAGATCCCCTGGAGAAGGGAAAGGTAGCCCACTCCAATATTCTTGCCTGGGACATCCCATGGACAGAGGAGCCTGGCAGACTATATAGTCCATGGGGTTGCAAAGAATTGAACACAACTGAGTAACTAAACCTTTCACTTTCAATCCCATTACTTAACCTAACTTGACATAACTCTTTAATTAGGTCATTAATAGATGGTCACTGAACTCCCATCAGATTCTTGTTTGCCCTCAGTCTGTTGTTTCCCTGATGTTTTGTTGATAGTGCCCAGATGAGCTGCTCCATTTCATGCTGTCAACCTCTCAGTTGTCTCTGACTCAGTCGTTTTCTCATCTAGATTCTTCTTAGCAACCTTGCATCAAGTAGTTGTTTGGATTGACAGCTCAGACATTTAGTCCAGGAATCATATTTCAGTGTTTCTATTTCTTAGGTTCATTTTGCTCTTTCTTCCCATTAATCTTCAATTCACTCATCTGTAGGTTTTTTGGTTTTTTTTTTAACTTGGCCATTTTGAGGCTGGTGGGGATCTTAGTTCTCCAACCAGGGATCGAACCCTGGCCCCTTGCAGTGCAGGGATGGAGTCCTAACCAGTGGGCTGCCAGGGAATTCCCAGGATTGCTCATCCAGGTCTTTGCTCATGTCTCGCACAGAGGAAAAGAGACTTTGAGTTAGTCACATGCATGGGATCGGTCTTGCCTAACTTACGTTAAATAGTTACAGTTTTGTATAGCCTGTATTTCCTCAGGCGTCATTGGCTTGAGCAACAAAAAGTAAGAACTACAGGTCAGAAGAAAGGTTAAAAATAATAGCAGCAGTAACAATAGGTTTACGTTGTTTCCAAACAGAAATGTCTCCTTCCCACCCAGATTAAGGTAATGTTCCAATGCAAACAAACCATCTCAGGTGCTTGGGTTTCTAGAATGTCTGTTCTGTTCGATTGACTGATTGTGGGCATGCCCTCCTTGCCAGGTCTCCCACAAGTATTTCTTGGGAGTTGAGCCTTAAAATGGTTTGAATTACAGTGTACTGGAATAACCTCAAAATGATTCCTCCTCAGCAAGTCTTTAGCCCACTGGCTCTGAACTGAATTTGTAAACTTTCTCTCTTCTGTCATGATGACATGCTATTTCTTCCCCATTATCCTGAACGCTGCCAGGGAGATTATAGAGTGGCCCTTTATTCTGAGTCTCAAGCCTCCTGCCTCTTCAGTGACAGACTCACGTGGAAGTAAAATACCTACTGGCGGCTTCCCTGATCCACACACTTACTTTAGAGGCACTTTGTTTTCATTTTGCTTCAAAAAATTGAGAGTTTGATTTGGTTAGCAGTTTAGGATCTTATTCTGGCATCTCTGTTCAATTTGAAATTAATTTAAACTGTGGTTTTCCTTGCTTTAACCTAACAAATGTACATGTTCTCAAATCTTACTGTATTCTGAGAAGCAAGGGTACAAATGTTACTGAATCTGGGACCAAGGACACCTACCCCAAGTTATTTATTTTTTTTAAATATAAATTTATTTATTTTAATTGGAGGTTAATTACTTTACAATATTGTATTGGTTTTGCCATACGTCAACATGAATCTGCCACAGGTATGCACGTGTTTCCCATCCTGAAGCCCCCTCCCTCCTCCCTCCCTGTACCATCCCTCTGGGTCATCCCAGTGCACCAGCCTCAAGCATCCAGTATCATGCATCGAACCCCAAGTTATTTAGGAGCCTGAGATGGGCGTGGTCGCTTTACTCCAGGATGCTCTGCAGGTTGAATGTCAGTCTTATTTGGTTTCTAAGAATGGAGACAGACAAGTTTCTCATTAAGCCTAGTGTAGAATTGGTTCTTTGATGGTGTAAGAGCCATATTTACTCCACTGTAAAGGACTGGATGGGCTTCCCCGGTGGCTCAGTGGTAAAGAACCTGCCCATCAGTGCAGAAGATGCAGGTTCAATCCTTGGGTCAGGAAGATCCCCTGGAGAAAGGAAATGGCAATCCACTCCAGTATTCTTGCCTGGAAAATCCTGTGAACTGAGGGGCCAGGCTGGACAACAGTCCATGGGGTCGCAAAGAGTCAGACATGACTGATTGACTAAAACAACAGCGACCAAGGACTAGACATTAAATATGCAATTTAGAGAATCTTTAATGAAAAATACACATCGGAGTAAAATCCTGCAAATATTCTGAGATTTTGATTTTTGCCATTTTTCAAGTATAAGTTTAAAATCTACTTTATAAAGATAGAAAAATCACAAGTCTAGAGCAGAGTATCTGGGACTTATTTGATACAGATGGAATTATCCTTCCTGAAGCCATCATTTAGCATGGAAGATGTCCAATGGAAGAGGTTCAGAATTAGGGATCAAAATCTTCATGTCTGTTCATGGCTTGTCTGCTGTCTAACACACGTCTTTTTTTTTAAACAGTTCTAATGAACTATGGTAGAAATTTTTTTTTTCCCTGTGTATCAGAAAGGAAAGTGTGCTTTGAATATAAGCATAAATTTTTCTTGGAGCTAGACTTTTTCCTTCAGAATAAATCTCTGAAAATACAGTTTAAGTCAACGAGAAAGTACAATTTTCGTCTACTAAAAGCAACTTTATAAGTATTTCAGAAACATATCTTTCTTGGAGGCCAAGTTGCTTGTGTCAAGAACGGGAGAACTGCGGCAGTTAACATCCAGCCAGCAAAATCCATCTGGAAGATGAATAACTTAGTCTTGGTAAATAGTGAAAAAATCTTTCTGTATCAAAAAATAGAAACTGTAGGGCAAAGGATGTGAAGGTCGGGAAACTTCATCAGCTGGTCTGTTTCCTAGTTGGTCAGAGACCTTCCCATTTTCAGTACCTTTTTTCCACTTCCCTAAAGAGTTATTAAGAAAGCAAGAGGTTCCCCCCCCTGCCCCATAACCGAAGAGTTGGCTGGTTTATAGAATTTGGCAATGACATTTGAAGGATTACTGATGTAATACTAGGCGGTGACATGAAGCTTAGTGTACTGGGTGCTTTGTAGGTCTTATGGAAGAAGGTTACGTTGTACCCGTTTTTCTATTTTAATGCTTAAAAATTATAAAGTAATACTGTAAAGATATTCCAGGTCTACAAAGGACAGGGATAAAAATGCCCACCTACTCACTGTCATGGAGAAAGAAATGGCAGCCCACTCCAGTATTCTTGCCTGGGAAATCCCACGGACAAGCTACAGGCAGGAGAGTTGGACAGAACTGAGTGACTGAACATTATTTACTATCTAGTTTAAGAGGAAAGAAGTTGCCAGTACATTTTAAGCCTTGTATATCATGTGTACAATTTATGACTGCATTGTACATTTCAATTATTTTTGGATAGCTGAGGAGTGACTTAATATTAAATGTCTAGTTCCTCTTTTAATGTTAGATTTATATATCATATATCAGTAAACAATTTTGAGATATTATTCAGTTTCTCTTTTTTCCTCCTTTTTTTTTTTTTTTTGTTATAACAAATTTGAATCTTTGATAGTGTTTTCCTCTGTATAAAATTGTTCTCAAAAAGTAATTGAAGCTACTTGATTAGGTAACTAAGATGGTGACTTTTAGCAGTACTGGGCTGGAATAGCTATCAGAGCAGTTTTTGTGAAACAACTGCCCTGTGAGTATAAAGCAAGGAAGACAGTGGAAGTTGCCCCGTAAGGCTTTGGGACTCTGTTCTTGGGTCCTGCAAAACCTCCTGCCTCCAGCTAAGTAATGGTCCCTGGTTGTTTACTGATCACGTCCTGGTCCCCAGAACCTGGAAGGTCACCTTACATGGCAAAGGTTTCGTACTGGGACTTCCTTGGTGGCACAGTGGATGGGAATCTATCTGGCAGTGCAGGGGTCACGGGTTTGATCCCTGATCTGGGAAGACTCCACGTGCTGCAGACCAGCTAAGCTTGTGCGCCACAAATCCTGAAGTTCACACACCTTAGAGCCCGTGCTCTAGAGAAGCCACCTCAGTGAGAAGCCTGTGCGCTGCAATGAAGAGTAGCCGCTGCTCACCATAGCTAGAGAAAGCCTGCAGGCAGCAATGAAGGCTCAGAGCAACCAGAAAGAAATATTAAAAAAATACCGTGAGATGGGGAGATCATCCTGGATCCTGGGAGTTGGAAGTACGTATCATCACAGTGTCCTTGTAAGGCGAGGTGGGCAGAGGAGATTTCAAGCACAAGAGGAGAAGGCAGTGTGACCCCAGAGGCAACAATGGAGTGGTGGGGCCACAAGCCAAGGAACACCAGCATCTATCAATAGAAGAGGCAAGGGATGGCTTCTCTTCCAGAGCCTCCCTGAAGGACTGTGGCCCTGCCAACACCTTGATTTTCATGCAGCTTCAACTGGTTTCAGCCTGTTTTCTTATCTGCAGAACTGTGAGAGAATAAATTGCTATTGCTTTAAGCCATGAATGTTGTGATAATTTGTTTTGATAGTCATAGGAAACTGATGGCACACCACCGACCTGGGTGGTTTGGCTCACGCGCATTCTACCTTTGTCTGTTCACGCTGCAGGGTCTGGAAGGGTAATCTCACAGTTGAGAAAGGCCTGAACCAGGGACCCAGAAACTTGGGTGTTACTCATCCTACATAGCTATGAAACTTAAAGGAATTCGGGCCTAAACATAACCTGCCTTATTCTGAAAAGGATGAAGAGAGCTCGCTCACAAATTTGAAACAACACAGGGAGAGAACTTTAAAACAAATAAGAAAGATGACACATAGAAAAGTAATAACAGAAAAACAACTAAATCAGGAGAAACTTGGAATACCAAGTCACTTTACCTCTGCTGGCCTCTGATTCTTGACTTCAGAAAGAGCCCTGTTATTACCATCCATGTAAGGATTAGGTTGAACATCATAAAATGCTGCTCACATATTAGGTTTGTTTACAGTCATTATCACTGTTTGATCCCATGACCACAGTGTTTGCTAATTGAATTTTTTGAGGAGATGGGAGTAATTTTTCCTCTTTGTACATTAACACAAAACATTTTGTAAGTCATATATCTGATAAGAGACTTGTATTTAGAATACATTTTTTAAAACTCCCACAACTCAATCATAAAAAGATAAATAGCCCAATTTAAAAGTGGGCAAAAGATCTGAGCACTTCGCCAAAGAAGAGTAAGTTCCTGCAAGATACTAAACATCATTAGCCATCACAGAAATGCAAATCAAACCCATAATGAGCTCTCCCTTCAAACCCACTAGGATAGCTGTAATCAAAAAGATGGGCAATAGCACGTGTTGAGAATGATTGGAGAAATTACAGCTGTCCTCCATTCCTGGTGGGAACATAAAATGAGGCAGCTGCTTTGAAGAACAGTTTGATGGTTCCTCAAAAAACTAAACATGGAGTTACCAAATAACTGGGTGGTTCCACTCCTTGTTGTATATCCAAGAGATCTGGGACATATGTGTATGTAAAACATGTACATGAACATTCCTAGCAGCATCATTCAGAACAGCCTCAAAGTGGAAGCAAATGACAGCTTGTAAATGGACAAACAAGATGTACTCTATCCAAACAAGGGAATAATGCTTGGTGACAAAAAGAAATGAAGTATTAATACATGCTGTAACATGAATGAACCTTGAAAACATTATGCTAAATGAAAGAAGTCATTCACAAAAGACCGCATATTATATAATCCTGTATATACGGCTTCCCAGGTGGCGCAATGGTAAGGAAGCCACCTGCCAGCGCAGGAGATGCAGCTTCGGTCCCAGGGTCAGGGAGATCCCTTGGAGGAGGAAATGGAAACCCACCTGCAGAATTCTTGCCTGGAGAATTCCATGGACAGAGGAGCCTGGTGGGCTACAATCCATGGGGTTGCAAAAGAGATGGACATGACTTAGCAACTGAACAACAAGGTGTATATGAAATATCCAGAAAAGGCAAATCTGTAGAGATGGAAAATAGATTGGAGGTTGCCAGAAGCTAGGAAGAGGAGGTAATGATGAACTACAGATGGGTCCAGGTTTTCTTTTGAGGTGGTGAAAATATTCTAAAGTTGATTACAGTAATAGTTGCTTGGTTTTGTGACTATCTAAAAACAATCGTACAATTTAAATGATTAAATTCTATGGTACATGAATCCAAAAAGAAGTTATTTTTTAAAGTAATACTAGATCATCATAAAGAAATTAGAAAATACAGAAGACAATTAAGGCCACTAAAACTACTGCTAATTTCACCAGCCAGAGAAACCAAGAATATTTTTAATATATTGCCTTCTAATTTTTTCCCCCAATATGTAGACCCTCCCCGAGTATATACTTTTTCTTCCATAATAGGTACCATATGGAATATATAATATTATATTTTTACCTCTTCACTGACAGTTTATTTTGAGCATTTTCCAAAAGATTTTTAAAATAAGTTTACTGTAAAAAAATATACATGCTTTTTATAGAAGAGTTTTAAAAAATGAACAAGTAAAAAGGAAAAAATAAAATCATTCATGATCCTGTTTTAATATCGATATTTTGCTGGGTTTTGATTTTTGTGTGTGTTCACTTTTAACCTGATGCTCCTGAGTAATGGCTATCTTGACTTCAGATGACTTTTCCATATCTAATTTATGTGGTTTTTCCCCTAATTAGCTAATGTCTGTTTGTTCCGCCTCTTATAGTCATTTCTTTTTAATTTCATTTGGAAGCAGCAGACTTACTGAGTAGTAAGATAGAGGAAGTAATTGAATCTCAGTCATGTTGAATTTGAGGAAATAGATCAAATTAGTGATTTTATGTTTCTTTCCATTACAAGGATTATAAAAAATTATATATATTTTTAACTTTTTATTTTGTTTTGGGACATAGCTGATTAACAATGTTGTGATAGTTTCAGGTGGACAGCAAAGAGACTCAGCCATACATACACATGTATCCATTCTCCCCCAAACTCCCCTCCCATCCAGGCTCCATATAACATTGAGCAGAGTTCTCTGTGCTATACAATAGGACCTTGCTGGTTATCTGTTTTGAATATAGCAGTGTGTACATGTTCATCCCAAACTCTCTTAACTATCCCTTCTTCCCATCCTTCCCCTTTGGCAGCTGTAAGTTCATTCTCTAAGTCTGTGAGTCTGTTTCTGTTTTGTAAGTAAGCTCATTTGTATAATTTCTTTTTAGATTTTACATATAAACAATGTCATACTAAAAAATGTACATATGGAGTAGCTATCAATTAAAATCAAAAGAGAAAGAATTCCAGTTTGGTTTTAATAAAAATAAATAAACTCTACTTCTATGTAAATATGTTTATAAGTATGTTTTGAAAAATTAATCTGCTCATGTTAAATCTTAAATATTCATAATTTTTGAAATATTATGTGACCAATATGTTCAGAAATTCACCAAACACCTTATATACTTCATGTTAGCAGTTGTTGAGTGTCTATTATCTCATATAATCCTCACAAGAGTCTATGGGAAAAGGTATCTATCCCCATTTCAGAAACAGGAAAACATGTTGAGAGCATTTCTTTGAAGTTAATAGAGCTTGTAAATAGTAGAGCCAGGATTTAAACCTAGATTTAGATAACTTCAGAATTCTTCATCTCAAACCTGAAGAACTCTTTGTTTTCAATTCTGTTCTAATCCTTGTGCTAGACTCCGGTGAGCCTCAGACAGCTCGTAATCTGACCTGTAGAGAGGAATCTTGACAAACCTAGAAAGCAGAGACATCACTTTGCCGACAAAGGTCTGTATAGTCAGAGCTATGGTTTTTCCAGTATTCATATAGGGATGTGAGCATTGAAGCGTAAAGAAGGCTGAGCACTGGAGAACTGATACTTTTGAACTGTGGTGCTGGAGAAGACTCTTTAAGAGTCCTCTAATACTTAGCCACCTGATGCGAAGAGCCAACTCTTTGGAAAAGACCCTGATGCTGGGAAAGGTTGAGGGCGGGAGGAGAAGGGGTCAACAGAGGATGAGATGTTTGAATGGCATCACCAATTCAGTGGACATGAGTTTGAACAAACTCCAGGAGATGGTAAAGGACGGGGAAGTCTGGTGTGCTGCAGTCCTTGGGGCCGCAAAAAGTCAGACGTGACTTAGCCACTGAACAACAACAAACAACTTTTGTTCTTTCTGCCTAGCTTTTCTGCTGGGAAGAACAGCAGAAGTGGGTCACAGTCAAAGCAAGTGTGACCAGCAAGAGCAAAGGCTTGACGATCTCTTCAAGGAAGAGTTACTCTGGGGCTGCTAGAGTACTGGGGGTGAGGACTTGGGGTAGGCAGCTCAGGAGCACTGGTCACCCATTTGTAACTGTTTACATAGGAAAACGGAACAAGACAAACCTTCATATTAGAAAGAGAAGCCTGCCTCAGTGTGGAGAATACACTGGCAGAGGAGGAGATGTTAGGAAGACAGACATCGGCAATCTTGATTGAGGGGGTCGAAGTGAGGTGACAGTCCTTGGAGGAGTGCAGGGCAGGGAGCGGGGTAGTGCACGCAACCTCTGTGAACTCGTCTTTGGGCCTAGAAAGAAGGCACTTCCCTGCTAGCTCACATGGTAAAGAATCTGCCTGTCGTGTGGGGGACCCCTGCGTCGGGAAGATCTCCTGAAGGAGGGCCTGGCAACCCACTCCAGTATTCCTGCCTGGAGAATCCTATGGACACAGGGGCCTGGTGGGCTACAGTCCAGGGGGTTGCAAAGAGTTGGACATGACGGTGTGGCTAACGCTTTCACAACTTCACTTAAGATGTGTCAAAGACTGGGAATGCCTAAAGTGTGGTTTTTATCTGTAAAGTAGGAGCCAGGAGAGAGGAGCCTGAAGGTGTAAGAACGAGAAGAAACAGTGTTAGAACAAGGTCCCAGGGAACTTGGAAAGAAAACAGGAGAAGGATATAAAATGGGGGACAGGCACCTCATCTTCTGAAGACTTGAAGGAAGAAATAAAAATGGATGGGAGTTGAGTAAGTGATAGTTGCTAAGTCGTGTTTGTCTCTTTGCAACCCCGTGGACTGTAGTCCACCAGGCAAGAGTACTGGAGTGGGCTGCCATAAACTTGAAGGAAGAAATGGATGTAACTTTAGTCAAATTTAGCTGTAGGGCAGCAAATGTCTACTTGGAAGCACAGGAGGAATTGGGTAGGTAGCTTAAGGAGAGTGACCAAAATTTTTAGAGTAGCTGCCAAAGGGAGAATAAAAGCAAATTTCAACGTTGCCTGCCAAGTGGTGGTAAATCTGGAGCTGGAAACCAGAAATCGTTAATGACATCAGTCTGTGCTGGTAGATGCTGGCTTTCATTTGGAAGCAAGTATTTTTCTTCTTGTCTTTTCCTTTCTTCCCTTCCCTTTCATTTTTTTTAAAATGCAGAATTTATTTATTAAAAACTAGTTCTTCTCTTCTTTTGCAGTACTTAAAATCCCTGTCAGTTTGTTTAGTTAGCCAAAAGTGTTTTTTTTTAATGTGAAATACAAAAGTATGTTATGAGTTATTAATAATACAGAAGCTATAATAGAATCCAGACGTTGAGTAACTATTTATTGTTTCATATTCTAGCATGCAGAGATGGCCAGAATAGCATGGATGCTGACACACAAACAGCTGAAATTTTAGCCATGTGTGTGTATGCATGTGTGGGTTGCATATAAGTAGTTTGGATCCAACCACCTCCTCAAAAGTTACATTTGAAATTTCCCAAAGCGTTTTTACTGGGTTGGCCAAGATTTTACAGAAAAATTCCAACCAACTTTTTGGCCAACGTGATATATTTGAAACCATACATTCATGTGCTGCAAATGTCCTAGTAAGGCATATTCAAGACCCAATCATATTCCCTGAGATCCCTTTAAAAAAATCTATTTAGTGATTTTAGAGAAATCACAAGTTATTTAGCAAATGTAGAGAATGTTCCATGCAATTGTTACTGGAGCGCTGCATTATAGCTCAAAGAAGTGCTGGGTTTTGGTTTTCAGACTGAATTTGCATCTTTAAAGATAAAGTGATAATTTAACAATTAGTCCCCAACTGGAGTGGATTTCCATTCCCTTCTGCAGGGGATCTTCCTGACCCAGGAAGTGAACCCAGGTCTCCCTGCCTTGCAGGCAGATTCTTTACCATCTGAGCCACCAGGGAACCCCAAATGGTGTCATAGACACTACAAAATGTTTACAGCAGAACAGGCAAACTTCCTATAGCTTTCGTTACAGCTGCATTTGGAAAAAACCTAAGGAAATGACATTGGCCATATCTTTTGATGGTCTCATTCATACCTTTTTAAAAAACTTTATTCTCAAGAAGAGAATTGCTGAATCACAGGATATGTGTATGTTGAACTTTAGAAAAATACTGTCAGGGGCTTCCCTGGTGTCTCAGTGGTAAAAGAATCCATTTGACAATGCAGGAGACAGGCTCCATCCCTGATCCAGGAAGATCCCACATGCCTAGGATCAACTGTGCTCATGGGCCACAACTCCTGAGCCTGTACTCTAGAGCCTAGGAGCCAAACTGCTCAAGCCTGAGCGCCCTAGAGCGTGGACTCTGCATCAAGAGAAGTACCGCCGTGAGAGGCCCACATACTGTAACTAGGGAGTAGCCCCCACTCTTGACAACTAGAGAAAAGACCGCTCAGCAACCAAGACCCAGCAGAGTCAGAAATAAATAGAAAATACTGTCAAGCAGTGTCTGAGTAGCTATACAACTTAGGCTTCCAAAAGTATTATGAGAAAGTTCTAGTGAGCCCACATCTTCACCAAAAATATATATATTGCCAGTCATCTTTTTAGGTATTATTCTGCTTTGGTCCTTTGCATTTCCGTATAAATTATTGAATCAGTTTTAATTTCCACAAGAAATCTTGCTGGAATTTTAATGGCGTTGTACTGAACCTGAAAGTCAGTTTGGAGACAGTCGACATCTTTGCACTATTGACTTTTCATGATATACCATGGATATTCCTCCAGGTCCTAAGAACTTTTATAACTTTACTCAGTAGTATTTGCAGTTTTCTATGTTAAGGTCTTGCACAACTTTTGACATGCTGGTGCTTTATAAGATACATGGAATTATATAAATGTGCTTTAGAAATGGGACCAGCAGGTTGAATTCCTAATTATCATCCTTGTAGCTTTGAAGCCAATAGTCTGGTTTTATATGGCAGCCCACCCTATGTCAAAAGAGATGGGATATGTGTGGGTTTTCCAATTGTTAATGCAACAAATATCCTACCATGTGCTTCACAGATAACTGCCGTATGTCTAGCACTTTTCTAAACACTGGGAAGACGGCGATAAACCCCAGAATAAGGTATTTGGAATTCAGTTCACTACCGGAAAAGAAAAGAAAGCTTGGCTAAAGTGGTAGATAAGCCAGAAGAGCAGAGTATATTTAGGCGCCGAGAAGTTGAGAGGCTAGGCAAATGTGGGATGATCGTGCTGCCCTGTGCTTAGCTGCTCAGTTGTATCTGACCCTTTGTGACCCCATGGACTATAGCCTGCCAGGTTCCTCTGTCCATGGGGATTCTCCAGGCAATAACATTGGAGTTGCCATGCCCTCCTGCAGGGCATCTTCCCAACCCAGGAATCCGCCATTGCTGGTGGATTCTTTATGGTCTGAGCCACCAGGGAAGCCCATGAATTCTGCAGTGGGTAATCTGTTCCTTCTCCAGGGGATCTTCCCTACCCAGAAATCAAGCCGAGGTTTCTGGTTTATAGACAGATTCTTTACCAGCTGAGCTACCGGGGAAGCCCATGGGATGATCTATATAGTATACAAAGAGGTTGGCATAAGGCCTCACATATTCCCTGGTGGCTCAGACGGTAAAGCCTCTGTCTACGATGCGGGAGACCCCGGTTCGAGCCCTGGGTTGGGAAGATCCCCTGGAGAGGGAAATGGCAATCCACTTCAGTACTATTGCCTAGAAAATCCCATAGACAGAGGAGCCTGGCAGGCTGCAGTCTGCGGGGTCGCAAAGAGTCGGACACGACTGAGTGACTTCACTTCACTTCAACCTGGGTGTGGCAGTTGATACTATCATACCTATTGTGTGGGAAACATGGGGATGGAAGTCAGAATCTTGGAGAAGTAACCTGTAATTCATGGATAGGAATAAAAATATAGCACATGAAGGAAGTCAGAAAATTAGTCCAGGGAGCCTGGGTCGGTCCTCAGGAGAATTCACTGTCGTGGAAGCCAACGGTATAAAGGTTTCCAGTTGTCAAAAGTTGTATAGGCATCAAAAGGATGAGAAAAAGAACCCAGATCATTGATGTAACAATTACGAGAGTATTGATTGACCTTTGAGAAAGCAGTTTTAGTGGTGTGGACTCTCTAGAGAAGTTTTGGCAGAAGGAGAAAGATGGAAGAACCGAAGGAAGAATGCTTTTACATTGAAGAAAACTTAGTAATACCTGAAAGCTTTAGGAAAATTTTAATGGGTTACATTAATTTACCTATTGCTGCAAAACATCATCCCAAAGTGTGGCCTTTTAAAAAAAAATGATAAACATTTCTGCAGATCAAAGGTTTGCTAAGATGAGCTGGATGATTCTGGTTTAGGACCATTGGCTACCATCCTAGAAGCTGACTGTCCAGGTGTGGTAATGGAAGGACACGGGTATTGTGATTTCAGTTATCTCAATATATTAGAGAATAAGAACATCTGCTGAGACTTGTTTGGCTCGATAGACAGGTAACTTCTCCAGGAGTTGTGGATGTAAATGAAAGAGAAATGGGATTGTCAAGTAGCATGGCTTTACACCTGTCAGGGACAGTATTCTGCAGAGAGCTGAAAGGGGTCACCAGTAATTTTTGCTCAAGATGTTTTCTCCTGCAATGTCACGTGCTTGAACTGACTTATTTTTGCCCAAACCCCAACTGTTGACCTTCTTTGTAAATTTAAAAGTTGGGGACACCAGCAATTAAAACCAATACCAACTATTTAACCCAGTTGTCAAAAACACTACAGGGTGAGGAATAACTATGTTTTATTCTCATTTGGGAAAGGAGCCTTGCTTTTCATTAGACTTAACAAGAACAAGTGGTAACAACATATTCTCCTATATTAAAAATTCATGACCTTAGCAGCAGTATCCAAAAATACTATAGAACAGAAATGTTGCTCCATAAAATAAATCCTTTTCTCTGTGAAAACTTTATCTAAAGTTATATGATTGACTTTGCTCCTGTGAAAGGAAGGAAGGGGTTACAATAATTGGTATATCTGAAGTAGAAGGTGACAACAGGTTGCCTGGATTAGAAGGGTAGGGTTTAGATGGGTTTTACTTCTCACTCTCTGCCTAAAAGAGCTTCTGAATTTTCAAATCATCTGTGTACATTTCATTTGTTTATTTCTGTGTGTCAACAGATTATTCTAGGCATTGGGATCATCTGACTGTTTTATTCTATTTTCTTCCACATGTCTACATATATTTAAAAAAACTAATAATCCTTTTAAAAGATACTACTGTGTGGGTAGTGATATATAGTACATTCAAAATGTAATTATATTTCCAAACTTGAAATGCAGTCAAACCTCTTTAATAACAAATTTGTTGCTTATACTTCTACTTTTAATCCTCCAAGACTACTGTTGTTGTTAGTCACTCAGTCGTGTCTGACTCTCTGCAACACCATGGACTGTAGCCCTCCAGGCTCCTCTGTCCATGGAATTCTCTGGGAAAGAATACTGGAATGGGTTGCCACTCCCTTCTCCAGGGGATCTTCCTGACCCAGGGATAGAACCTGGGTCTCCTGCATTGCAGGTGGATTCTTTACGTTCTGAGTTACTAGGGAAGCCCAGAAATACAATTCTGCATGGATATTCCTCTGTCTGTGGAATTCTCCAGGCAAGAATACTTGACTGGATAGTCTTTAGTCTTCTCCAGGGGATCTTCCTGACCCAGAGATTGAACCTGGGTCTCCCGCGTTGCAGACAGATTCTTGACTGTCTTGAGTTTTTGTTGTTTGTTTGGGTGTGTGTATGTGTGTGCACACAGTTTGTTTTGCTTTTAGAGGCAACTACAAGAGCTTCATGATTCATTTGGATATGTACTGCTCTGGATTACCTCTGTCTCTTGCTTTTTAAATTTCCTGTCATGAATTAGCAATCATAATTTAAGTAGACCAACTTACTATATAATCAGTGCTTATAGGTAACCTATTCGTATTTGAAAAGCATACTGGTGTAACATTTTAAATATCTTATATTTTTAAAATACGGTTAAATTGTTTTCAGTTTTAGTTGGATTTTTTTCTCCTGTGGATTTTTTCAGAGGGAAAGATGATCTTCGACTTAATGAATGTCTGGAATTTTTGGTATCATTCAAGGAAAGCTGTGTGATTAAATCTTAAATAGCTGGTTTTGGTAGATACGAAAGGGGGAAGTCATTAAAAATGGGAACAACAGAAGCACTTTTCTTTCCACTTGTCGGTGTCAAACACTGTAGAATAGCATTTGGTACACACACTCACCGAAGATTTTTCTTTTTCCTCAAAAAACAAATTCACACAAAGAGAAAATCAAAAACCTCTTCAATCGATGTTTTTTAAAAACCAGTGGTTGAATGCATCCATCACATTGTCCCATTGAATGCTGTTATAATTCCTACAGAAAATAAAAGGAGTTAATTTCCTTTGCATTGTTATTAGCCACGTCTCCAGGTAAAAAGCTGCCATAAAAGAAATGACCAGTTAACTGACTTGGAATCTGCACCATTAAGCTAGACTGAAGTATGGAAATGGAACATAGATGTTTACCAAGGCCCTAATAGTGGATAGGCTGTGCCATTTATTTTAAATGCTTGTATTTTAAATAACACAGCTCTCAATCTTTTATAAAGCCAGAATGTGCTCAGAATTTATAATAAATGTGTTAAAAGCTCTATAGTGCACTTGTTTTGTGAATGTACCTTAATTTCAGTTATTTCTCTGCAGAAGACTGGTGTTTAAGATTGATTTCATTTTATGTACTGCTTTAAGAAAAAAAAAAAAAAGACCAAAGAATCAAGTACTTTGTTGTTGGTTCTGTTGTTGCTGACCTAGGTGAAATGATGAGATTGATTTATAATCTCTTCTCTAGTAAATTGTGTAAATCTGAACAAAATCCAAAAATTCTTCTATAAAAAGTCTTTATTCAACAATAAGAAAACAGCTCAATTAAAATATGAGCAAACAAAGATTTGAGTAGACATCTTGCCAAAGAAAATACACAGATGGCCAAGAAGTATATGAAAAGATGCTCAACAGGTTTGTCGTTGGCAAATCCAAGTTGAGTAATAGTGAGATAACACTACACACCTTTGAGATAGGCTAAAATCCAAAAAAACTGGCAATATCATTTGCTGGCAATGTCGTGGAGCAACAGAAACTCCATGACGCATTGTTGTGTTGGAAACACAAAATTGGAAGACAGTTTGGCAGTCTCTTATAAAGCTAAAGATAGTCTTAGCATACAATTCTGTAATCATGTGTCTTGGTATTTACCCAAATGAGTTGAAAACTTATGTCCACACCAAAACCTTGTACATGATGTTTATAGCAGCTTTATACATAGTTGCCAAAACTAGAAGCAGCAAAAATGATATCTTTTAAGAGGTGAATGGATAAACAAACTGGTACATCCATATATAATAAAATGTTATAGAGCAGTAACAAGAAATGGACAAGCCACAAAAAGACACAGTTCAGTCACTCAGTTGGTTCTGACTCTTTGCAACCCATGGACTGCAGCGTACCAGGCTTCTCTGTCCATCACTGATTGCCAGAGCTTGCTCAAACTCATTTCTATTGAGTTGGTGATGCCATCCAACCATCTCATCCTCTGTCGTCCCCTTCTCCTCCTGCCTTCATTCTTTCCCAGCATCAGAGTCTTTTCCACTGGAGTCAGGATAACCCCTAAAGAAGGAAATAGTAACCCATGCCAAGGATTCTTGCCAGGAAAATTCCATGGACAGAAGAGCCTGGCAGGGTATGGGGTCTCAAGAGTCGGATACAACTTAGCGACTAACCCACCACCGCCAAATGAAAGAAACCAATCTAAAAAGTCAGCAGAACTGCATGGTTCCATGGACATTCTGGAAAAGGCAAAGCTATAGAGTCAATAAAAAGATTAGGGGTTTGGGAGCAAGGAGGGTTGAAGACGGGAAGCACAGGTAATTTTTAGGGTGGTAAACCATTCTGTGCAATGTTGGAGTTGAGGTAACTGGACAAAACCCATTGGATTTTACTCACAAAGTGTGAAACAAAACTATGCATATTCTAAAAATCACTTAGGGGTCACAGGACAGGATGCAAACTGTGATAAAAGAAGCTGACTGTTAAAGATTTATGACACAGCCTTACTGGGGCAGAAGTTACAGACCAAAGTGACTTTGAAAGTGAATGGTGTCTGTAAGACTAAAGACAAAAGACACTGTACATACCTATGGCTGATTCATGTTGGTGTTTGACAGAAAACAACAAAATTGTGTAAAGCAATTATCCTTCAATTAAAAATTAAATTATTTTTTTTTAAAAAAACACTGTACATAAGCACTCTAGGGTCAGGAAAAAGAGGGAAACTCTGAGAAGTGTCACAACCAAGAAGAGCCTGAGGACACAATGACTGAATATAACATGGTACCCTGGGTGGGGTTCTGAAATAGAAAGATGACATTAGGTAACAGCTAAGGGACTCTGACTAAGCTACGGACTTTGCTTAATAAAAAAGTATTCTATTAACTGTCGAACTCTCTTTGAAATTATAGATTACAAACATCGTTACATGCAGACGCATTTTAAAATTTTTTCCAGAGTTAACAGATGGTTTGAGTTTAGACATGTCTGTGTTCATTTCATAATTAATGCCTAATTAGTGTGTAACAATTTTATTTGTACACCAAATATTTCTGTACTTTATAGAAATCTTGATAGAAGTATCTTTGAAGATGTAATAAGTATCGCCTAATTTAATGATATGTTTGTTCTTAGCTGCAGGAATCACACAATGTAGTTGTATGTGCACACCCTCTTAGGAGTACACAACAGCCCCTCTTGCTAAGCACACTCAATCATTACTAACTGAAATAGTGAATGAGCGCAGAGCTGGTTCAAGCACTAGAAACTTCCATTTATTCACAGACCACCTCTTGCCATGAAGAATTTGAAATGGCTTATAACAAAAAGACAGTAAGTTAACAATAAATACATCAAGAAGGGAGGTGAAGAATCAGTGCCAGAGAAAATAACATGTTTGAGTCAGACTCAGAAGTGTACGTAAATATATTTTTTTAAACAGAGGTATGTCAGGTTTCATTTTAGTTACTCTTTAATCCTGGGATGACATGCCCGAATGCCTGAGAGCCAGGTGGATATGGTAAACGTGTGCATTGGGTGCATCGTAATGCCGTCGGGGTGGGGAGGGTCTGCCTTCCCTGCCAATGGCGGTCACTCCATCCAACTCCACACTTCGGGGAGGTAGCTACCAGTCTGCTTGGCCTAAGATTTTGCTCAGTGGATCAGCTCACATAATCCAAAAGATGTTACTAGATAAATATTTATTTGTTTTACTGCGTGTGAGATTTTTTTTTGTTGTTTCCATCAATTATTGTGCACATCACATCTGGGATTTTATCCAAATAGCTTTGCAGTGAGTTGATCCTGGCCTAATTTTGATTCCCGCTTCCAAAATGTTGCTGATGACCCCCTCCCTATAACTGTAAAATTAATGTGTTGTTGTTGTTGTTCAGTTGCTAACTTGTGTCTGATTCTTTGTGAACCATGGACTGCAGCACGCTAGGCTTCCCTGTCCTTCACTATCTCCTGGAGTTTGCTCAGACGGATGCCTGTTGAGTCGATGATGCCATCCAACCATCTCATCCTCTGTCATCCCCTTCTCCTCCTGCCTTCAATCTTTCCCAGCATCAGGATCTTTTCCAAAGAGCTCTTTGCATCAGGTGACCAAAGTATTGGAACTTCAGCATCAGTCCTTCCAAGGAATATTCATTGCATATTAATATGATAATACTTCAAAATTCTGTGGCTTTAATATGTGCACTTTAAAAGTAAGATGTGTCATTGACTTGTGAAATATGTTGTCGTTGTTGTTGTTCACTTGTTCTATCATGTCTAACTCTTTGCAACCCCATTGACCGCAGCATACCAGGCTTCCCTGTCCTTCACCATCTCCCAGAGCTTGCTCAAAGTCATGTCCAGCGAGTTGGTCATGCCATCCAGTCATCTCGTCCTCTGTCATCCCCATCTCCTCCTGCCTTCAGCATCAGAGTATTTTCAGATGAGTCAGTTCTTCATTTCAGGTGGCCAAGGTATTGGAGTTTCAGCTTCAGCATCAGTCCTTCCAGTGAATATTCAGGACTGATTCCTTTAGGATGGACTGGTTGGATCTCCTTGCAGTCCAAGGGACTCTTAAGAGTCTTCTCCAACACCACAGTTCAAAAGCATCAATTCTTCAATGCTTAGGTTTCTTCACAGTCCATCCATCCAACTCTCACATCCATACACAACTAGTGGAAAAACCATAGCTTTGAGTAGACAGATGTTTGTCGGCAAAGTAATGTCTCTGATTTTTTGCTGTCTAAGTTGGTGATAGCTTTTCTTCCAAGGAACAAGTGTCTTTCAGTTTTGTGGCTACAGTCACAATCGACAGTGACTTTGGAGCCCAAGAAAATAAAGTCTATATGTATGCTTTGTATCTTATAAATGTATTCGATTCTGTCCGCATTGGAGTTCTCTTTCAGCCACAATGCAACAGCACTTCTAAGACAATAAGGGATAGACAGCCACAAAAAGGGTCTCTTCATGCTCTCTGTGTGAAGTGCCAGGTGGTACCTGGCTTTTGCCTGTTCTGCCGATCCCAGAGTGAGCATCTCAGTACCTAAATATTTCACGGCCCCAGGACTGCTGGGGTTGCTCCATTTGGATAGAGATTTCTAGACAAGCATGGAGTTGGGCTTCTTTGTTGTTGCTGTTGTTTGTTTATCTTTGGCTGGGCGCGGTCTTTCCTTGCTGTGAGGGCCTCTCTCTAGTTGTGGTGCGTCAGCTTCTTATTGCAGCGGCTTCCCTTGTTGCAGAGCACAGGCTCCCAGGCACACAAGCTCAGTGGTTGCAGCACGTGGGCTCAGTAGTTGTGGCGCGTGGACTTAGTTGCTCTGCAGCATGTGGAGTCTTCCTGTATCAGGGATTGAACCCATGTCTCCTGCATCGGCAGAAGGATCTTTACCCTGAACCACCAGGAAAGCTCCAAATATGGAGTTTTATTTCCAGAACATGTAGAGTATTTTTTAGCACAGAACTGCAAATGTTGCTTGTTCTTTTCCCTTGTTATGTCGTACTATATGGTCTGCCTTCGTGGATGGACCACTCTGGTGACCCATAGAACCTTCCTGTTAAAACAACCGGGGTAGCAAACAGTGTATTTATTCCATCTTTCTCTTGAGAAGCAAAAACAGCTATAAAGTGATGTTAGAGGGTCCTAAACTACCAAGAAATTTCATTACGGCTCCCCGTATTGGTAAATAATTAGGTTCTCTTTCATTTGTGATTTAGATCAGAATGCTTTTTAACTTGGCTTTTTCCTAAATGAGCTGGATGGGCATTTGTGTTGTGAGAATTAATCTGAAATTCAGAATGTAGATTCACGTATTAAATCCTAGAATGTTGTGTGTCATGAGAAAGATGCCAGATTATATCCAGTTGGAGGAAGAATTGTAGAATGCTGTGCTGTATTATAGCAGGTTGAAGTACTCCTGATCAGTATCGACTAAATTTAATTGCACGTTCAGATCTTCACATATTTCATATTACAGCTATGTCAGTTAATTTTTAATATTTGTAAAATTCATACTGCATAAAATAAGCCATTTAAAAGCATATGGTTCAGTGGCATTCAATTTATTCCCAATGGTAGACAGCCATCACCTTTAGCTGGTTTCAGAATAATTTCATTGCCTCAAAAGGAAACCCTGTGCCTGGTAAGCAGTTGTTCCCAATTTCCTCCTTCTCCCCCAGTCCTTGGCAGTCACTAAGCAGCTTTCTGTCTCTGAATTTACCTTCTCTAAGTATTTCTTATGAATGTAATCATGCAATATGTGACCCTCTGTGTCTGCCTTTTTTCACTTAACGTAATGGTTTTGAGGTTCAGCCATGTTGTATGTTGTATGTGGTACGTTTTCTTTACCCATTGACCCACTGATAGACATTTGGGTTGTTTCTGCCTTTTGGCTTTTGTGAAGCGTGCCGCTAGAACATTTGTGTACAAGTATTTGTTTGAGTTCCTGTTTTCCATTCTTTGGAGTATATAGCTAGGAGTTGAATTGGTAGGTAGTAAGGTAATTTTAATTCTGCATTTAACTTTTTGAGGAACTACTTAACTGTTTTCCATAGCAGCTGAATTTTTACATTCCTGGGCCCTCAGACTGACACTGGGCCCTCAGACTGACACTGGGGCTTTCAGATGGAATTCTGAATAATCAGGATGTTTTATCTTTGGGTCTAAAAAAACTAGTATATATTGTTTGTATGAAATTTTTCAATGGAAGCCTATGAAAGTGGCCCATATCTAAAGATTGTGTTCAAGTATCCATACTGTTATGCCATTGATCCTCAGGCATCTGAACAAAAGTTTTAAGAGCAGTATTTAAGAAGTGAATGTGCTCTGTTATTTGTTAGGGTATTTATGCCTTTCATTTTGTCTTTTATATCTAATGTGTAAATAGCATTTTTGAAATATTTAACTGACCTGACAAATCAGAGTAGTAATGGACACACAGATTGCTTTCAGTAGGAAAACATTCCTGATAGTAATTTTCAAATCCAGTTTCTTATTTGATTGGCAGTAATTTCACTGCATGAGAAAGTACCAACTTTCTGTCCTTCCAGTTTTCAGTTGGATACGTCTTTTGTTTCTTTTTCTGTTGGCAGCTTGTGTGTTTGTGTTAGTCACTCAGTCGTGTCTGACTCTTTGCAACCCCATGGATTGTAGACCACCAGGTTCCTCTGTCCATGGACTTCTCTAGGCAAGCATATGGATTGGGTTGCCATTTCCTTCTCCAGGGGATCTTTCCAACCAAAGCTGGCAGCTTGGTCTGCCTGTGCTTGCTCATTGCTGAGGTTTTCCCGTCTCTTACTGCACTGAACTGGTTTCTCCCTGCTGAATTACATTTCGATTGGTTTAAACATGGCTTATTACTTTGTCACAGAATGTGATGGACCCTTTTGGTCCTCACCAATCTGCTGTCCACACATCCCTCCAACTTTCTTCCTGTTGGAGAGAGTCCAGACTTTGTTCTGGTGGTTGTTTCTTCCATGTGTTCTGGGAAAGTGAGTCTCCTCAGTCCTAGGGTGTAGATCATAATTATGCTTAGGGAGTTAGTCCTAGGCCATATGCCAGTGATTGGTCTAAGCTGAAGAACTGTGCAAGTTTTCTTCATTTTCTTAAAAAAAAAAAAAAAGGGAGCCTAAGCCAAGAATTCGTTCTCTTTTTTACAATGAGAGCGTGATACTTAGAGCTGCAGTGGCTACTGTGGAACCATGAGAAAAAAGTAAGGGACTCACAGAGGAGCCCACCCAAGGGCCATGGCGTGACTGAGCTTCTGAGCTAGTCATCCCAGAGACCGTTCTGCCTCTTCTTGCCATTTGAGATACTGAATTTTTCACGGTTTGAGCAGCTTTTCAAAACAACTATTCAGCTTTTTATATTACATTAACGTTTAGCTGATTAACAATATTGTGATAGTTTCAAGTGGACGGCAAAGGGACCCAGCCATAAATATACATGTATCCGTTCTCCCCCAAACCCCACTGCTATCCAGGCTGCCACATGACATGGAGCAGCATTCCCTGTGCTATACAGTAGGTCCTTGTTGCTAATCCATTTAAAATATAGCACCCAGTTTTAAAACAGTGTTTATTGTTAAAAATGTAAACCCACTCTAGTATTCTTGCTTGGAAAATCCCATGGATAGAAGAGCCTGCTGCTGCTGCTGCTGCTGCTGCTGCTGCTGCTGCGTTGCTTTAGTCGTGTCCGACTCTGTGCGACCCCATAGACGGCAGCCCACAAGGCTCCCCCGTCCCTGGGATTCTCCAGGCAAGAACACTGGAGTGGGTTGCCATTTCCTTCTCCAGTGCATGAAGGTGGAAAGTGAAAGTGAAGTCGCTCAGTCGTGTCCGACCCTTAGCGATCCCATGGACTGCAGCCTACCAGGCTCCTCCGTCCATGGGATTTTCCAGGCAAGAGTACTGGAGTGGGGTGCCACTGCCTGGCAGGATACAATTCATGGGGTCGCAAAGAGCGGACTCAGCTGAGTGACTGTGGGCACACTGTTATTTGTTTGGCTGTTGCAGGTTGCCACACGTGAGATCTTTGACCTTTGTTATGGCGTGTGGTTGTTTAGTTGTGGCCTGTGGGGTCTAGTTCCCTGACCAGGGATCGGGTCTTAGCTACTGGACCGCGAAGGAAGTCTCAAGCCACTTTTAAACTTGAGTGTTCTGTTACTGAGCACATCCTAACTCATACCAAAGGATAGGTAGAAAATGTTTTGTTAAAATGTGGGGAAAAAAAAAAAAAAAGAAAACCCAGCTTAGTATACTTCATAATTGCTACATGTAAAACTCAGGAAATTTTATAGGTAAAAACACCAGCTGTCCAGTCATTCTGAGGCAACCGGAATTTGAGTTTAGGAACACTGGCCTAGAGCAAATGTTTAAAATTTCTCAGTTATCTGGAACTCTTGATTATTGCTGGTCTTTTTTTTTTTTTTTGCTGATAATAAAAAAGTATTTGAATTTCACATTTCAGAAGCTAAATTGATGCTGAAACATTGGTTATCAAAGACAGGAAATATATGTGAAAGTATCATTGTTGAATTTGTCCTTTGTTCTCTTTGCCCTATTTATTTAGCAGCTTTGTTTAGATGTAGCAAATATTTTACAATTTGAGGAAAGAGATTTTTTTTTAATTAATTTATTTATTTAGCTGTGTCAGGTCTTACTTGTGACGTGCATGATCTAGTTCCCTGACAAGCAATTGACCCCAGGCCCCCTGCACTGGGAGCAGAGTCTTGGCCACTAGACCACCAGGGAAGGCCCTAAAGGGACTTTATGTTGTTGTTATTTTCTTTCCTGTTCTGTTTTATATACCCTGAAAATCACTTTGCCATTTCCTAAATACATCGTCTTACACCAGACTCTTCTGTTATGGAAATCAGACTCGAACCTTTAGGCAAGAGAAATTAGCTGGTTTATATACTCAAACTCTGTAGAAGCCACGGATGCAACTTTGGGGAGTGGCAGTAGGATTTGGAATCAGTAACACTTCATTCGCTGGCAGCCCACTCCAGTACTCTTGCCTGGAAAATCACATGGATGGAGGAGCCTGGTAGGCTGCAGTCCATGGGGTCACAAAGAGTCAGACACGACTGAGCAACTTCACTTTCACTTTTCACTTTCATGCATTGGAGAATGAAATGGCAACCCACTCCAGTGTTCTTCCCTGGAGAATTTCAGGGACGGCAGAGCCTGGTGGGCTGCCGTCTATGGGGTCGCACGGAGTTGGACATGACTGAAGTGACTTAGCAGTAGCAGCAGCAGCACTTAACTCATAGGGGTTTTGCTGCTTTTCTCTGTGTTTGGTCTTATTATCTCAGCCATTCCTCCACAACTAGAACAATAGCTGCTGAGAGGTCCAGACCTTCTCCCCATAGCTTCATCACCCTGGAGGACCCCCTCTTGATTGACTATTTTGCAACAAATTCTGGGCCACGTACGAGAAATACAGCAAAGAACCAAGATATCCCTGACATCAGTCTAGCGATGGTGACAGAGCTGCATGAACCCCTGAATTTAGGGACATAGTCATTATGTGACATCAGTTGCAGTGAGTTGTAGTAACATTTAATGGCTAGCTGTGTTATTTGGGAAGTCTATTTGACTATGGTGGGATTGACCTGCTAAAGAGTAGTTTCCCCTTTCAAGTAAAGCATCCTCAGTGTCAAGCCTTCTAGGATTGGAATCAGGGCCCTAGAATCCTTCCATTTTCCTACTTCCATCCTAGCATGAGACTTCCTTTCTCAAGGTTACTTTGTGTCCTGAAGTGGCTGTCATTCCATCCAGGAGAAATAAAACCAGAAGAGCCAAAAAGCATTCATTGCCTATCTAAGTCAGCTCCCTTTAAGCATCCTTTCCCGGGCCCCACATGGCACCTGTTCACAGCTGTATCTTAGTAATGTGATCTTACCTGATTGCAGGGAAGCCAGGAAAGGGAATCCTTTGTTTGGGGGCATTGCTTCCCTGAATGAAGCTGTATAAGAATGGGAGATTGGGTGGTGGATAACTACACATCGGTAGTTCCAGAGTTTGACTGTATTGAGAGCTCACTGGCACATTTGATTTTTCCAAAATCACTGCAGATGGTGATTGCACCCATGAAATTAAAAGACACTTACTCCTTGGAAGAAAAGTTATGACCAACCTAGATAGCATATTCAAAAGCAGAGATATTACTTTGCCGACTAAGGTCCATCTAGTCAAGGCTATGGTTTTTCCAGCGGTCATGTATGGATGTGAGAGTTGGACTGTGAAGAAAGCTGAGCGCCGAAGAAATGATGCTTTTGAATTGTAGTATTGGAGAAGACTCTTGAGAGTCCCTTGGACTGCAAGGAGATCCAACCAATCCATTCTGAAGATCAGCCCTGCGATTTCTTTGGAAGAAATGATGCTAAAGCTGAAACTCCAGTACTTTGGCCACCTCATGTGAAGAGCTGACTCATTGGAAAAGACTCTGATGCTGGGCAGAATTCGGGTCAGGAGGAGAAGGGGACAACAGAGGATGAGATGGCTGGATGCCATCACTGACTCGATGGACGTGAGTCTGAGTGAACTCCGGGAGTTGGTGATGGACTGGGAGGCCTGGCGTGCTGTGATTCATGGGGTCGCAAAGAGTCGGACACGACTGAGCGACTGAACTGAACTGAACTGGCATGTTTTCACTCAACATCTAAACAGGAATATGAACTGTTGTTGTTCAGTCTCTCAGTCCTGTCTGACTCTTTGTGACGCCATGGACTATAGCAGGCCAGGCGTCCCCATCCTTCCCATCTCCTGGAGCTTGCTCAAACTCATGTCCTTTGAGTTGATGATGCCATCCAACCATCTCATCCTCTATCCGCCCCTTCTCCTACCTTCAGTCTTTCCCAGCATCAGAATTTTTTCCAAAGAGTCGGCTCTTTGCATCGGGTGGCTAAAGTATTGGAGCTTTAGTAGGTTCAGCATCAGTCCTTCCAGTGAATATTCTGGATTGATTTCCTTTAGGATTGACTGGTTTGAGCTCCTTGCTGTCTAAGGGACTCTCAAGAGTCTTCTCCAACACCACAGTTCAGAAGCATTCATTCTTCTGAGCTCAGCCTTCTTTATGGTCCAACTGTCACATCCATACAGGACTACTAAAAAAACTGTAACTTTGACTATACGGACCTTTGTTGGTAAAGTGATGTCCTGCTTTTCAATACACTCTCTAGGTTTGTCATAGCTTTCCTTCAAGGAGCAGGCATCTTAATTTCATGGCTGCAGTCACTGTCTGCAGTGATTTTTGGAGCCCAAGAAAATAAAATCTGTCACTGTTTCCATTTTTTCCCCATCTATTTGTCATGAACTGAGTCAGCTTGTTTTCAAATCAGTATCAAATCTCATCTTCCTTCCCATTCATTTGTTGACTCATTCATCTCCAGACAGTGGAAGCCCACTTAGACGCCAGCTTCATACTCTATTCATGCTGGTGAGCTTGTTAGTATAAGTCCTGTTTTGCAGTAAACAAACTTGCTGTATGGGAAAATCCACTTCCTCAGGGGCATATGTGAAAAATCCAAACTTTCACCAACCCCTGTTTGATTAATCTTTGATCATATCCCCTCCTTAGCAACTCCTCATGGCCTGCTACATGACACCCAGGCTCCTTTGCTGTTCACACCTTCCACCCTGCTCTTCACCCAGCTTGCTGAACAGCCACCTTCTAAACCACTGCATTATGGCCGAGCCGGACATCAGCAGTGTTATCTTTACTACAGTACTTTTTCGTCACGACTCTTCTGTTTTCTGCCCTCCTGATTCTACCTGTTCTCTATGCATTTAGGCTCAAAGTTCATGTGCATTTGTCTCTGCTTTTTTTGATCCATGTGTCTTTCAGAACAGTAATTATAGTTGCTTGCTGCTGCTAAGTCGCTTCAGTCGTGTCCGACTCTTTGCAACCCCATAGACGGCAGCCCACCAGGCTCCGCTGTCCTTGGGATTCTCCAGGCAAGAACACTGGAGTGGGTTGCCATTTTCTTCTCCAATGCATGAAGGTGGAAAGTGAAAGTGAAGTCGCTCAGCCATGTCCGACTCTTCAAGACCCCATGGACTGCAGCCTACCAGCTTCCTACGTCCATGGGATTTTCTAGGCAAGAGTACTGGAGTGGGTGGCCATGTCCTTCTCTGTGTAGTTACTTAATGAGCTCTAATTATGTGTCAAATACTTCTATAAAAGCTTTAATGTTTGCATTCATCTAGTCCTTGTAAAGATCCTATGAGGAAAATGCTGCTGTTATACCCATTTTAGTGATGAATGGCACAGAAGGGGTACACTAGTTTTCCTAAGGCCTGATCTAAGATTCTGACCTAGACAGTCTGGTTCCAGAATCCATTTATGTTAGAGCATCTCATATTCTTACTTACGTATTATTTATGTAGCAGTTCTTACTTAGTCATCAAGTTGTGTCTGACTCTTTTGCAGCCCCATGGACTGTAGCCTGCCAGGGTCCTCTGTCCATGGGATTTCCCAGGCAAGGATCCTCGAGGGGTATGCCATTTCTTTCTCCATATGTGTTAATAGTTAGTCACCAACAACTAGTTTTGACATTTCAGTTCTTTTTTGTTTACTTCTCCTGCAGGAGCCAAGCAAATGTTTCTTCTACAGAAGAAGTAATATCCTCAATAAGTATTTGTTAAATGAATTTTTAAAAAATCTACTAATGATAGCCAAGGAAATTAAATCTCAGCCCAGGTTGTTTGATTTTTCTTTTCAACACTAGGCAGTGGTATTTATAACATTTCCAGTGAACTTTTGAAATAAGGTATTCTCATTTAAAAGAAAGGAAAAAACTTGTGGGCTAAGGAATTTGTACAAATGAGGTATAAAAACAGACAAAGGAATTATGTACCCCTTCATTGCCAGAAATGTAATTGTAGAACTGTAGCATGGACGGAGGAGCCTGGTAGGCTGCAGTCCATGGGGTCTTGAAGAGTCGGACATGGCTGAGCGACTTCACTTTCACTTTTCACTTTCATGCATTGGAGAAGGAAATGGCAGCCCACTCCAGTGGTTCTTGCCTGGAGAATCCCAGGGACGGGGGAGCCTTGTGGGCTGCCGTCTATGGGGTCGCACAGAGTCGGACACGACTGAAGTGACTTAGCAGCAGCAAGTTAAAACTGTTTTGTTTTTTAAGGGAGAGTACTCATACCTCGAACTTGGCAGGCAAATGGTCTTGGAGTTGTTGCCACATGACCACCTGATTGTGTGTGTGTTGTATAATCATGATGAGAAAAGGATGACTTGGGAGGACCCTTCATTGAGTCAGTTGCATATGTTAAAAGTCTCTTTGGTCCCCAGGCAGTCCCCACAGTCCTCAGGCTGTATCTCAATTATGAGTCTCCGTAATAGATTTCACCCTGTTATGTGGTAGTAAAACCTTTAAGAATATGCATCTTTTCTACCCTCTTTGCAAGTGGGTGAGCAATACTCCTATTGAGTTAATGAAGCCAGCGCACAAAGCAACCATTATAATAAGTTTCTCTGAGGCCTGTTCTTTTGATGATAATGAAACTGGTGACATTGTCATATGTTTGATTCTATTCTTGCATCAAAAACAGACCATGTATCCTCCAGGCAGATGGCTTAAGTGTAGAATCGACCTAGTACTTGAATAATAGATGTTTTGTTGGTACATCAGGCTTTTATAGAAAACCAGTTAGAGTTTATGATTTCCTTGAGAATGAAAATCAATCTATATGCAAGTAGAGTATAAGTCACAAACTATCATTCAAAAATATACATTTATCCAGAATTGAAGTTAAGACCTTGACAAGGAAATTAGATGTATATTAGTGAGTACTGCATTTTTAAGTATACGAAATCAGTTAAGTTTTCATACTATATTTGTGGCAAGTATATACTTTGACCTGGAACCTTTCTAGAATTTTATTGGTTACAGTTAAAATACAGTTAAAGATTCCAGAGCCTATTAAAAAAAATTGACCACTCAGAATCCATTTTTCCCCTATCAAGAGAAAACACCCAGAGACAGTTTTGGGTGTTCACATATTCAAAGGAGATATAAATATAACCAGACATTTCACCTGGCTCAGAAGTTGAGACATCATTTGATAGTTGTGAAAGGGAAGGAAGATAGTTTTAATGCCCACATCATTGTTGCCTTTTAGAGTGTCTGTCTCATTTTGGTTTTTATTTAGTTTTATCAATCTGTAAAATTATTAGTCCACTTTCCATGAGTATATTTTTGTTGTTGTTTAGTTACGTTCTATTTATTTTTCAGAATAGCTTACAAACATCTCTACTGACAGAGTCTTTGAAATGTAGGTGTGTATGACTGCAGATTTTTTGGTCATGATATTTGTTCCTGATATATACTGCATCTTATATGAAGGAGATTGGAGGAAATCTCTCCAAGGAGAGAACATTTGAGCTGGACCGAAAAAGTGTACAAATTGTGGAGATACACAAATTACGACACAGTTTATAAGGAGGAAGTCATAGCTACCAATCTCACGCAAAAAGTGGAAACAGTTTTGAAAGGATCAGAATAAATAAATTAAAGTGATTATAAAATGGCTGAATCAGTATCTTATTAACTGGCCTTTAAGGGCCGAGTTGCTCATTGATGACCTGAGAGATATTTTCAAATTAGAAGGTTTCAAGTCCTGTTAGTAAGCAAGTATATTTAGTAGCTACCACTCCCTGGGGAAAAAGACTCTTATGGTATGAAGGACTTTTTTGTTATAATTGGTTCCTTCCTAAGCAGGTGTTTGTGGATTAATCTGATTCTTAAATCATTCAGCTGTTTCAGCTACATTTTCAGAGTTTGCTGTGTTATGAAATTTCGGCCCTAATAGAAAACCTAACTGGTTGCATGAGCATTTTGAAGGCAGTGAGTCGAGACTATCTGGACTGTTATGTCATTGTCGAGGGAGGGTTGACACTCACAGTGATTGTCTTCCTTTGTGGAGTCGAGTTTGTTTCTGTCCTGAACTTCAGGTGATGTAGTTACCTATGCAGTACGTTCATGGAACGTTTGGAATCTACCTCAGGCTATCATTTGGTGTGAGTGTTCAGTTTCTGTGAGTTAATTTGCTCTTTGCCTGATTTTTACCTTTTAAGAGAACATAATGAGGATAATGCAGTTAAAAGATGCTTGCTCCTTAGGAGAAAAGCTATGACAAACCTAGACAGCATATTAGAAAGCCGAGACATTACTTTGCTGACTAAAGTCCGTATAGTCAAAGCTATGGTTTTTCCACTAGTCATGTGTAAGTATAAGAGTTGGACCATAAAGAAAGCTGAGTGCTTAAGAGTTGATGCTTTTGAACTGTGGTGTTGGAGAAGACTCTTGAGAGTCCCTTGGACTGCAAGGAGACCCAGCCAGTCCATCCTAAAGGAGATCAGTCCTGAATATTCGTTGGAAGGACTGATGCTGAAGATGAAGCTCTGATCCTTTGGTCACCTAATGGGAAGAGTCAACTGATTGGAAAAGATCCTGAAGGCGGGAGGTGAAGGGGATGAAAGGGGATGAGTTGGTTGGATGGCGTCGCTGACTGAATGGACATGAGTTTGAGCAAGCTCTGTGAGATGGTGAAGGACAGGGAAGCCTGGAATGCTGCAGTCCGTGGGGGTCGCAAAGAGTCGGACATGATTGAGCAATTAATTGAATAGCAACAACGAGGGTAGGAGAGACAGCATATTTTCGAATAAAGTCAGTCCTTCACATCCAAGGATTCTGTATCTGCTGATTCAAGTAGCTGTGAATCAAAAATATTGGCAGGGGGGATTCCGAAAGTACCAAAGAGCAAACCTTGAATTTGCCTGTTTACATAGCATTTACAATGTATCAGGTATTGTAAGTAATCTGCAGATGATTTAAGATATGCTGGAGGCTGTAGACCATACCGTGCCAATTATATAAGGGTCTTGAGAGTCCATGAATTCGGGGATGGGTGGTGTGCTGGAGCCAAGACCATGAAGATACTGAAGCACGACTGTATTTTTAATTTACTTTTGTAATTAGTGCTGCCTTGAGGTTTCTCTTTAAGTCGTGAAGATATGGGTGGCTGATGTGCCAAGATTAATTAAATTGGAAATTTGGGAGAAAGGAAAACGAGGTCGTAAGTACTCTGACTTTCCCTCTGTAAACTATATGCCTGTGTACCTTCCATCTGGATATTTGTATCCTTTATAATATTCCTGATGCGTGTGTGCTAAGTAGCTTCAGTCGTGTCTGACTCTTTGCAACCCCATAGACTTCAGCCTGCCAAGCTCCTCTGTCCATGGGGTTCTCCGGGCAAGATGCTGGAATGGGTTGCCATGCTCTCCTCCAGGGGATCTTCCTCACCCAGGGATGGAACCCCAATCTCTTAAGTCTCCTGCATTGCCGGGCAGGTTCTTTACCATTAGCACAACCTGGGAAGCCCAATATTCCTTATAATAAACTAATAAATGTTAAGTAACTGTTTCTGTGAGTTCTGTGAGCTTCTTAAGCTAATCAGTCAAACCTGAGATGAGGGTCATTTGAACCTGATTTATAGCCAGGGGTCAGAAGCAGAGATAACCTGGATTTGTGATGGTATCTAAAGTGGGGGCAGTCTTGTGGGACTGAGCCTTCACCCTATGGGTCTACCGCTGTCTCAGGGAGACACATAATTCCCCGGCAACTTAGAAGAACTATGCATCGTTGAGTATGTGCTTGTGGACTTCTCGTAGTAGTATTTTTCTGACCTGGAAGTTTTGTATTAAGTGACCTGAGAGATAAAAATCAGTTACGAAGTGATGGGACGTTTGAGTGCTTTGTGTTAGCCAGCACTATGAGACAGTACGGAAAAAACACAGGTAGGTCTGTTTCTCATCTATTAAAAGAGCTTCAGCTTTGGGTGCTAGTGATGAGTAAGCTAGCACCAAATTATAAAGACAGTTGGATGCTCGATCAAGTCATTTGGACTCATGCCTGACTTGCAAAGTGAAGGCTGGGGAATCAGGTCACATAGTTCGGAGTCCATGGTGGCATTTTTAAGAACAGAGTGGTCAAGAGTTTTAAATGCCACTGAGAAGTGAAGTGAGAACTGAAAAATGATAGTTATCACCACTGAATCCTCAGTGATTATCACAAACAGCCCTAAAGAGTGTTCTGAATGAAGCACATGACTTGGTGGTAAATACTTTGCAGGCCCTCACTGAACTGTTTTTCTGTGGCTTTCTAACGAAGCCTGGTTCCTGCCCTACAGCACAGAGATACATGAAAAGAGACTAAGTATGAGAGATTTAGGCTTCTCTACTGATTTAAAGACGTTTATTAGCTCCAGCAAACAATGGGGCATATATCCACAATCTCCCTTAGCTTCCTGTCCTAAAAATGTGGTGTGGACAGAATTGTAAAAAGCTAAATTAGCTATTCCTGGCTTTGGGGAAACACAGGGCAAAATCTCACCCGGCGCTTGTGAGAATTGCCCTATTGGTATGCTCCCCCCCACCCCGCCCCGTTAATTGGGTGCCTTTTGTAGGTGTCAAGTTTAGATTGCATCTTAAATTTGTGCTTTCACAACTACTGGTGCCTCTGACTGCAGTGTCCTCTGGAAAGAGGTCCCGTTGTCATTTACTGTCCTCTGTTAAACCTCTTCCAGATCCCCCCCAGGCAGTTAGCCACTTCCTCTTCTGGTCTCTGCAAATCGGGTTATGTTATAATGATCTGTTTACAGCTCTCTGTGTCCTAGTAAACTGTCAGTTCCAGGCTGTTCTGGCCTTGAGAGGAGGGACCTTATCTAATTCCCCCTTTTAATTCCTTGCCTGAGCACCCCGTTTTCCCTGTGGAAGTCCTGTAAACCGTGGTGGGATGGTAGAGGGGCTGAGCCTCCCAGGTCCTAGAGAAATAGTGCTGGGGGCTGGTAACTTTGTAAACCAAACGCTCGATCAGCTGTTAGTTCTTGGAGTTCCTGGTAATCAGGTCAGTGTTAGTTCTCAGTGTTCCTGGTAATCTTTCAGAGTCTCTTGACAGACCTCTGCTGCTTCATTATTGCTCTCTCTTGGCAGGCGTGTGTAGCACCACCGAGGCACTGTGATTCTGTAAACACATTGTAAGTGTTAGTCACTCAGTCGTGTCCGACTCTTTGCACCCCATGGACTATAACCTGTCAGGCTGCCCTATCCGTGGGATTCTTCAGGCAAGAATACTGGTGTGGGTTGCCATTTCCTTATGCTGCCATTTGATTACAGAAATGTCTGCCTTCAGAGGTGATAGTTTTATAGTATATACAACAATGACTACACCTAAGCCAGATCTACTAGAAAAATATATAGCTTCCTTCTTAGTACATTTTATAAGTGTTTTGTTATGCCTGCCATGATGATGTGAACAGTTGAAGACTTTATTACATAACACAAGGTCACATTGGCTTTGCTAAGTTACTTCACTTGTGTCTGACTCTGTGTGACCCCATAGACGGCAGCCCACCAGGCTCCCCCGTCCCTGGGATTCTCCAGGCAAGAACACTGGAGTGGGTTGCAATTTCCTTCTCCAACGCATGAAAGTGAAAAGTGAAAGTGAAGTCGCTCAGTCGTGTTCGACTCTTCATGACCCCATGGACTGCAGCCTACCAGGCTCCTCTGTCCATGGGATTTTCCAGGCAAGAGTACTGGAGTGGGGTGCCATTGCCTTCTCCACATTGGCTTAGGGTAGGAGTTTTAAGCTTACTACATTCTAAGCTTCATATCTTGTGCTTAAAGATTGTTATAGTTTGTGTTATTTAATAGGGATTGTCCTTTGCTTTCAGAACTATAGCAAAAGTTATTTTGTTAACTTTTCTTTGATGTCTTCAAGAATGGGTTTTGTTTTCATTTTTAGTGTGAGAAGTTTAAACAGAGACTAGTTGAGATTCACAAAACCTTCACTTTCAAAAAAAAAAAAATAGGACAGATTCATGAATGACTGACTACTATTCTAAAATATATGCAAACCCTTCTGGTTATAGCAAACTGCGTCGGCTTGCTTGTCTATATTTCAAGCTACATGATGAAACACTTGTTTTCTCAACTTGAAATGCTATTTTAAATTTCTGTTATTGCAGTCTCATATGAAAGGATTGTTTTTTTTTTTTTAGTACTGGTTCTGTTTACATGCTAGATTAATTGTAAGACAGCTCACTTTGAGGTATCATTACATTTTTGTGTCATTAGCATGCTAACAAGATATTCTCAGTACATCTTATAAAAATGAGACTTTTATAAAAGTCTTATTAAGAATCACTTTTTGGTTGAAGGGCATGAAAGGCAGAAGAGATATGCTTGGTCATTAAATATGAGTTAACATTTGATTAAACACTTGTTACGTGGTGGGCACTATTCCAATTGCTTTATATGGGTTTTCTCATTTAATTCTCACAAAAATCCCATGAGGATTGAATTGTTATCTTTATTTTCCCTATAAGGAAATTGAAGCATAGAGGGGCTAAGTAACTTGCCTGTGGTCTGAAAACTACTGGAAGAAGAGCTGGTCTTAGAGTCATCTGACTCTAGACCTTACATGCTTGTAGACATTAACTGGACTGCCTTCCGTGTGAACAAGCTCATGAAGAAAGGTTTAACCTCACTTGCAACTGAAACATACAGACACAAAGAATTAAACCTGTATTTTCTGTTAGATTTGCAAGGAAGAAAAATAATTGTCAGTATCCTTTATGTGGGAAAGAAGTATAATGTATTAAGTTATAAATATAAGTTGTTACCTCTTTTTAGAGTGTCAAGGAGGCAGATGTTGAAAACACACACATGCTTTGACCTATCTGCGTCATATCTAAGGATTACCCTGCACAGATAAACACAAGAAAGCACAAAGGTATCTAGGCTACCTTAAGCACTGTTCATAACCAAAAGTTTTTAATTAAGTGTCCAGTAGGAATTAGGTTTAGATCAATGTGATAGGCAGCCATCAAAAAAAGAAAAGTTAAGAATATAAGAATATAAAGTTAAGAATATAGTTACTGACATGGAAAACTGACCATGGCATATTAATGAGTTTTAAAAAACGGGTTGCAAAACAACATATATAGTTTGATTTCCTTATATTGAATAAATATGTGTTCATATACACAAACTCTGGTCAAAAAGATTGTTCACCAGAATGTTAACAGCTGGTATGTTTCCTGCTAGATGGTATAACTTAGTGATCAGATGTATGGGTTTTGAGTCCTGCTCAGTCACTTACTACTACTTCCCAGGTGGCTCAGCGGTAAATAAATCGCCTGCCAGTGCAGAAAATGTGGGTTTGATCCCTGGGTTGAAAGACCCACTTGAAGAGGAAATGGCAACCTACTCCAGTGTTCTTACCTGGGAAATTCCATGGACAGAGGAGTCTGGTGGGCTATATAGTCCATGGGGTCACAAAAGAACAGGACACAGCTTAGCGACTAAACAACAGGAACAGTCACTTACTAGCATTGTGGCGGGGCAAGTTCCCTAACTACTCTGTGCCTCAGTCTTTTCCGTAAAATGCGGATAATTACAGATACTAGATCGTTGGGTTCTGAGGCTCAGCTGAGATTGTAAAGTGCTTGACATAATATGTGATCAATCGTTATCATTATTATCATGATCATTTTAGGTAATAGAGCTGAAGGCAGTTTTAACTTTTTTTTTTCTTTAAATAGGAGTATTTTAGGGCTTCCCAAGTGGCACTATTGGTAAAGAACCCGCCTACCAGTCCCTGGGTCTGGAAGATCCCCTGGAGGAGGAAATGGCAACCCATTCCAGTATTCTTGCTTGGAGAATCCCATGGACAGAGGAGCCTGGTGGGCTGCAGTCCATGGGGTTGCAAAGGAGTTGGACACGACTGAGCAACTAACACTACTACTCTGGTTCCTTTACAGTGTTGTGTGGTTTTTGCCATACAGCAGAGTGAGTCAGCCACACATATACATATGTTCCCTCTGTCTTGATTCCCTTCCCATTTAGGTCACCACAATTTTAGCTTTCTTTGTACCTTTTATTGGCTGAATTTTTTGAAATATGGATCAACTTTGGAAACAACAGCAACCCAAAAAAATGTTTCGAAAGGAATCACTTGAATAGGTTTGCTTATAATTTTAACAGAAAACGTCTATTGAGAGCTAAGGTTATTTAAAAATCCTCACAACACTCTTCACAAGCCGTTGGCAGCCACGTATGCTGGTATTTTACCCTGTGCTGTGTGCCAACTTGAAGGGAACTGAAATCATATTCTACTCCTGTGGCTGGAAGGCGTACAGAATCACAACAAACTGTTCTAGAGAAGCTGCCTCAATCTGCGGCTGCAGTGACATGTTGGGGCGTGACGTCAGTCCGGTGTCAGACTGGCAGGGTGGCAGGCGGTCCGTCGGCCACAGTGCATTTCCTGAGGGCTCCGTCCCCAGGGCGCTCATTTGGGAGCCGCTCAAGACAAAGCAGCGGAGTCAGAGTCTGCTTTTCGTTCCCGTATCCCCTCTGCCTGTAGTTGAATGTGATTTTGATGGAGGCTGGTGAGTAATGCTTGTTACTTCAATGTGTAATAATAAATAGTTGATGGCTAAATGAGCAGTAGTTCTTTTCTCAGTTAATGAGCCTGTGGTAAGTAAGCTTTAGAGCCCTAGTGCCAGGATTTCCTTATTATAAATACTTCTATAACTGAAGTATTGTATTCTTAGAGAAATGTAAATACATTGTGAGGTTTTTTCAAATGGCTAAAGCATTTGAAGATGTAATCTTCCTTTTGGTCTCTCCTTAACTTGAAGCTACATAAATGCACAGTGGTTGCAAATTGCTTGAAAGCCTGAGGATTTTCATTTACTTATTTTTTTTTAACTTATTCAGAGGAGAAACTTGATTTTTGGTTTTATTTCTCACTTCACAAGAAAGAAATGAATAATTCTCATAAGTTCCTTTAGAGACATTAACAGTACTCATTACATAATACTTTTATTAAAAAGTATATCACTAGTCTGAACTAATTAACAATTAGCTGAAACAGCTCTTTAATTCTTTTAATTATTTGGGGTTATTTCAGCAATGTAATTCAAAATAGGAATCTTCATTTATGAGCCTAAAATTTAAGAGCAGTAAGTTACTACTGCCTTTGATTATAAAGGATGGCAACATGCCTTTTAAAGATTTATTTCTTTTTGCAATATTAATTCATGTCTTTGAATTGCACTATAGAAATTGAGTTAGTTTTGAAATCATTAGTTTCAGAAGGTTGGGTAAAAGTGTGTGTGTGTGTATGTTTGAGTAACTATATTTTGCTTTTCTCCCCCTCCCTTTCGAGTGAAGGAATGACATTATTTTTATTTCATACTGTTTATATAGAATAAACTGAAGCCTTAAATATCTTAGGCTTTATCATTTCTGGCATAATTCTTCTCTTGCAAGTTCAATGGCAGCCTTGTTATTTCAAGGTCTTTTGGAGAATTTTCAAAGTTTTCTCTTAAAGAACAGTCACTTTTTTTAGTTTGTATGTCTACTTGAGGAAAAGACAATATAGAAATTCTTATAGATAATGTTGAATATTTTCACATCAGTTTTTTGAAGCAAATAAAGAATGAAACTATTTGCACATATTTTCTTTTACATGAATAGGATAATTATTGAGAGGAAATGATCAAAATCAGTTTTTTATATGCAGATGTACAAAAATATCAATAACTGCCTTATTATGACTCCTAATACATTATACTTCTATATTTTTAGAAACAGAGAGATATAGAAGTAGGGTTTCAGCTTCATTTTGTTTGACTTGACAGGCTTAATTAAAGATCCAGTTTTTTCCATAAGTTGTAGAATTTTCAAATTCTGCCCAAATCTAGAAGCTTTAAGTATATAGAGAACTCATTAATATTTTTATTGCTTTTAAAATTTATCTCAAATCTACTTCAACTATTTTAACATGGTTTTAAAATAGCCTATATTTTAATCAGTAACTTATTGTAGTAAAGATGAATTGAAATATATTGGATATGCATTCTTAACAATGATGTTTTTGAGGCATTATGACCTCAGAGGTCACTGGCCTAAATGCCACTAGAGTTCAAGTGAAGAGAAGCTACTTTAACTTTTTTGTATGAACAGGAAATTAAATCTGACAAAAGAAGGGAGGATGAGCAGAGCTTGGGGTGGGGGTCAGGGGGATAACCTGAAATTGACATAAAAGCCTGACTCAACTCTAAAGCACTGGGAATAAAGTACTTGTCTGTTCATGAATTAGGTGTTCTTTGAGGAACTCATTCCAAACAATACTGAAGCCTGATGGTAAAATATGACTGTGGTATTCAAGTTTGAGATTTTGCTTGGTCAGCTCAGATGGAACAGTATTCTGAAGCCCATTATAGTCTTGAACTATATTTTTGTTTCATAGTGGCGGAGAGTACAAAACTTCGTGCATAATAGATATTTAATGAATGTTTGAGCATGAATAAATGAATTGATTACACAAGTTAAATGAATGAGGGGAATATCTTGAGTCTTTTAGACTCAAGAGAGAGTTTTAATCTTTACTGTGATGATGTAAACCTACTGGTTATCCTAACCATCTAATAGCGTGCAATGGCTTCACACTCTGTTAGAAGGAGGCATATCCTGAGTAGCACTCAGCCATCACAGTGGCCGCAAACGGCCATCGGAGTTCACTGCCGGCTCTGCTCTCTGTGTCTGGGGCTCTGCTGTGGGAAGTGGGCCTTGCCTGCTGTTCTAGGTCAGATCTTTATCCGACTTCTGCCTCATCTGTAAGTGAGAAATTTCTCAGTACTTAGGGATAATGATTTGCTGACGAAACTGAGCCTTAATTAAAGTGCTGTGTGCATCACATAAGTGCATTACTCTTTGGACCTTTTCAGAGATTAAAAAAATGCATTCCTTTGAAATTGAAGTGACAGAGAACCTAACAATGGAGCAAATACACTGCATCAAAACTTACATAATAGAAATTTTATATATAAATATGTGTGTGTATGTGTGCATGCATGCTCAGTCATGTCTGACTCTTCCCACCACCCTATGGACTGTAGCCCACCAGGCTCCTCTGTCTGTAGAATACTCCAGGCAGGAATACTGTAGTGGGTTGGCGTTTCCTTCTCCAGAGGATCTTCCCTACCCAGGGGTCAGACTCACGTCTCTTGCGCCTCCTTCATTGGCAGACAGATTCTTTACCACTGCGCCACCTGGAAATCATATGTAAATATATTGTCACTCAAAGCCTGGATTTTCAGTCTCATTTCTGTGCCCCCTCCCTTCCATCTGTGCTAAACTCTGGTCACATCTGAATATTCTTGCTGATCCCATGGAGGCTCAATTCAAGGGGCAGCCACTTCTGGACCACCCTCTCAGCTCTTCCCCTTCCTAAGCAAGATCAGTCCCGAATTGGGCTCGTTTTTGGTTAGTTACTCCTCCTATTTGTTTATAAGAATATCATTAAGGCCAAGTGTCATCAGTGCCTGTCTCATACTGAGTGAATGAAAATATTTAAGTTACACAGAAAATGCAGCCATTTTGAAGGCATACCATTTCTTAACAAAATGTTTTTGTTGCATAGGGGTATCATTTGACTTATCAGTAGCTTCCTTTCTATTCTTGAAGTGGTTGTTTTGGTAAAGCTCATGCAGTATGAAAATGATTAATGAAGAATAGTAAAATTCAATAATTACTAATTTTTTTTCTAATTTGAAAAACTTCTTAGTCTGCCAACTTGATTCTGTTGGGAAGAATGTTTTGCCTACAATAATTGGATCTTTTTTGCAACCTATTTTGAACTAGGTTAGCTTTTTAAAGTAGTGTATAACCACCCAAAAAAGCAAGCGAGATGGTGCTTAAATTCTTCTTTTTCTAATTTGTTGTTCACTTTCATCCCAGGGGTGTAGTAATCCTCCATTCAATACATGTTACAATAAAACATTACTAATTAGCATTCATTAGGGAGCAACAGAGTTGTCTGAATTAGGGAAATTTTAGGTTTATATATATATATATTTAATGCCACAATACTGGTCTTTAATGCCAAAAATATTTCTGACTACCGACATGTTCCTAAGTTGGAATTCTGCTTAGTTTTATTTTAAAACTCCATTAGACTTTTGTAATTAATAGTTTTTTGAAATAAGTGACTACTTTTTCAAATAAGCGTTCTTTGAAATCACTGGAGTATTTACCCTGTGCTCATTTTTACTCTTGTGTGGTTTTACATAGATCATTCAACAGTAAACTTTAACTTTTGGTCAAATTATCAGGTTCCTCATTCTAAATTAAATTATAGTTGTACTTCATATTAAACATAGGGCAGAGAGCCAACAACTTTTTAAAGCAAGGATGTGACATAATTTGACTTCTCTTCAGGAAACCTCACTCTGCTAGCACATTCATGTTTATTATTTATTTCTTTAAGTTGGGGTGTAATTGCTTTACAATATTGTGTGTGTTCCTGCTGTACAACAAAGTCAGTCAGCTATATGTATACATATATACCGTCCCTCTTGAACTCTCACCCCCCCACCCCCACCCCTGTAGGTCATGACAGAGCACCAAGCTGAGTTCTCTGTGCTATGCAGCAGCTTCCCACTAGCTATCTATTTTATATACGGTAGTGAAATATATATGGGCTTCCCTGGTAGCTCAGCTGGTAAAGAATCTGCCTGCAATGCAGGAGACCCTGGTTCAATTCCTGGGTCAGGAAGATCCCTGGAGAAGGGAGAGGCTACCCACTCCAATATTCTTGGGCTTCCCTGGTGGCTCAGATGGTAAAGAATCCACCTGCAGTGCAGGAGACCTGGGTTCAATCCCTGGGTTGGGAAGAGCCCCTGGAGGGAGGGCATAACAACCCACTCCAGTATCCTTGCCTAGAGAATCCCTACTGACAGTGGAGACTGGCGGGCCTCAGTCCATGGGATCACAGAGTCAGACGCGACTGAGCAACTAAGCACAGCACAGGGTATATATGTCAGCCCTACTCTCCCAGCTTGTCCCATCCTCCCCTTTCGCCCACCCTGTGTCCACATGTCATATTCAAGTTCGGCCATTTACTATTTAGTGAAGGCTTTAGCAGCAGTAGCAGCAGCAGAGGGCTTTATTATGTAAGGTGTGGTGGTGCTACCAGGTACTTGGTCCTTTCCAAAGCCCTCTGGAATAAGGTTTGCTGTTCTGGTCTCAGTTGCTGTTTTATAGAAGGAAGTTGAGGTTCGGTGGAGGATGCTCTAAATGGGGGATATCCTGATTATAACGAGATGAATCCGGATGTTGTGAAGGGCCTTGGGAGACTTAAGAGCCTAGACTGAGGCAGTGGTGGAGATGCCATTAGCGAGCTTCTTACGTAGGGTAATTTCTGGATAGCAATCAGAAATGTCACTTGATTCTTGAGTGCATGACAGAAAATGACTGTGGTGAATTAGCTTGTACATTCTAAGAGCCATTTTTCTGTTTTAACCATAAAGTGTCATTTAACCTTCCTATTTAAAAGCTTCTTAAGAATCACTCAAATGACTTCCAAGTGAGACAATTATCTAAATTATTTTAAGCATTTTTGTTTATAATGTGATTTATTAAGTGGTCTAAAATGTACCTGTCCCATAAAACTCAGGATGGATAACAGTTATTAACATGCTGGGTTCATTTTCTTCATAACTAGCATGGTGTTAATTGAATTATTCTCTAATTCCAAAATTATTTAAAGTCTATTGTCAAATTTATTTTGTAGATTCTAAATTAGTATGTTGGTTTTATTTAGGATTTCTTTTTCAGAAGATGATTTAGAAATTATCTGTAAATACAAAAAACTAAAACATGAATTTGTATGTGAATCTCATATTTTGAAATTTTTTTCCTTTATTTTGTTCCTAGTCTATAATGCTTTCAGCTTTGTACTTGCAGCATTACATCATACTCCTGTTTTCCCCGTGGGAAAAGCAAAGTTTTCAATTCCTGTTGGATGCTTTTGTAAAGATTCCACTGTTTACTATTGATGTTATTTGTGCTTAAATTCTTTGGGACCTGTAATCAAGAAAATATGAGGTTACATTTACATCGTGATCATGTTGTCTGAGCAACTGAGAGTGGAGAATGATTGCAAAGCCGTAGAGAGTAAGAAGATGGAAAAGAAACACTGGGTTTAAAATTCTGTTGGAATCAGTAAAGGTTTCATTACTGTGCTTCAGATGGGACTGACTATCCTTGGGGCGATGCTAGGCAGTGAGACCGGAGAAGGCGGGGGAGGGCACGTGTTCACGGTGTGCGCAAGGAGAGGGTGGTGGTGAGGTGTGTTGAGATGTGTTGTGTGGTGTTTTAGTTACCATTGAGCAGAAACCGGGGAGAAGATGTGAGGCAGAACTGAGAAGTCTCACTGGCTGTGAGGAGTCAAGAAGGGGCAGCTGTTGAAAGCAGGGACAAGGAGACTGAAAGGGACGGAACTGGAGCTTTGGGGACCAGGTCTCCACGTGGCTTCTGACACTTGGAGAAGAAAAGTGAGGCTGTGAGCCTCCGTTTATTCACCTGTAGAGTGAAGACAGTAATGCATACCCCGGAGGGGCTGTGTGAGGCTTGCTGGTCAAGTTTCCAGTGCAGCAGGCTCAGACGGAGAGCGTGAGCTGCGCTCAAGAGTGATGTCACGTGGTGGTTGCTATTTAGGTGCTGATTTTTATTTTTCTTGTTGGGAGTGTGGATCAGAGAGGGTGCATCCTTTGTTCCTTTCCCCCCTCCCCCCTCCCAGCCCCCAAGAAATCTGAGATGCTCCATTTCCTGAATGATGAGAAGAGGAAGGAGAGAATATAAAGAGTTAAGGCTGGAAGGAAAATTTGGAGATGTGGGTAAATGAATCACTGAGGTTTTAGCAGGACGTCTGGAAGCAGTTAGTTCGAAGTTAAAGGCAAATGGCATTTACGAACTAAATGTGGAGAAAGGAAATATATACTTTACATGTTTCGCAAAAGAAAAAAAATTACAATCTTTTCGATTGCTAACTCAGTGGTTATTCACATAACTAAGGCTCAAGAATTCCATTTCTCTCAAGAAAAGGCACGGCACTTTCAGTGTTTTCTTTTGTTCTTAAAACACTGCCTTTAATTGCAGGCATAATTTTCCATGCCAGCATATTTTCAGTTTAAAAATAAATTGCAGAAACAGTCATTGTGGTAGTCAGATTTCAACATAACATTTTTCTCCTTATTTAAAGGAAAATAAATCCAAATAGTTATCTGCATAAGACATTAGTCAATTTTACATGTAACAGTGTTTTAAAAATTATTCTCGACCACCATAGACCCAATTGGTTTAATAACTAATAAATAAAAATCATGTTTAACAACCAAGTCACTGCTTCAGACATGGTTTTTAAACCTAATTTGAGACTGAGTCTCAGAATGACACGTATAGCATCATAATTTCTATTGGTAAAGGCGCTTCAGTTTTTGTTTTTTTTAACTGAAGTATAGTTGATTTACAATGTTGTTAATATCTACTATACAGCAAAGTGATTCAGTTATACCCATTTATACATTCTTTTCCATTATGGATTATCACAGGATATTAAATATAGTTCCCTGTGTTCTACAGTAGGACCGTGTTGTTTATCCATCCTATATATGATAGTTTGCAAAGCTCTTCAATTTTAAAACAAGTTGAAAAGTGTAATTGTCTGAGAGTATAATGAAATCGAGGCCACATTGAGAATGTACAGTATTCTTTTTGGTTTGAGTGGAAGGATATTGAAGAGTTGTCCATGCACATCTGAGCTGTTTGCTGTTTGGTTTTGTACCTAAATCTGAGAAATACAATCACTTCCATAGTCCACACATCTCTCTGCCTTTCTCCAGTCTAACAGCATTGTGGGTGCCTCTGCCCTTATAAAAGTCCGAGTCATGATACTGGCTTCTTGACAGGATTGTAGTAAGAACTGCCAAACCACTATGATATCCTATTTTTCTTAGACTAAATTAAATCCTCTCTCTCCCATAAGGAAAATACATGATGCTGAGCAAATCATACAAATGGGGGTTTGCAGCTGAATTTAATAAGAGACAACCAAAATCTCTTCTGTGGGACAGAGTTTTCTAAAATATATATTTTGTGCAAAGTCGATAGATTTTCAACCTTCTTACCACTGGTACACGTATAAAACACTACCTAGTAAACTTTGCTCTGTCTGACATATCACTTGGAAGAATTATTGGCTGTTATTGATGTTCATTTCAGTTCAGTTCAGTTGCTCAGTCGTGTCTGACTCTGCGACCCCATGGACTGCAGCATGCCAGGCCTCCCTGTCCATCACCAGCTCCTGGAGTTTACCCAAGCTCATGTCAGATGAGTCAGTGGTGCCATCCAACGATCTCATGCTCTGTTGTCCCCTTCTCCTGCCCTCAATCTTTCGTTATTGATGTTAGCTATTTCAATATTTATTTCTTAAGTTAAAAAACAGAATGGATTTTGTAGTAAAGCAATCATTGGAGTCACTCATGAAGCCAAAATATTAAAAAAAAAAAATCACTAAAACAAATATTCCCATAGGGGAGAATTGCAATACTAAGAAGTAGCCAGTACAAAGTTATTAATGGCCAAAACGTTTAAAAAAAAAAAAAATCTTTTCTTAATACCAAAGAAAACAGCAACAAAAGCAAATGGGACTAACTGCATAATAAAGGGAACCATCAATAAAATGAAAAGGCAGTCTACCCACTGGGAGAAAATATTAGCAAGTCATGAGTCTGATAAGGAGTAATGTGTATAAAGAACACATACAACACAATGCCTCCCCCCAAAAAAAAAATTCAGTTAAAAAAATGGGCAGAGGGTCTGAATAGAGGTTTTTCAAAAGAAGATATACAGATGACCAACGGGTACATGAAAATGTGCTCAACAGGGAAATGGAAGTCAAACCTGTTAAAACCACTGTCATCACTTGTTTTAAGAGGTAAGTGTTGGTTAGGATGTGGAGAAAAGAGAACCCTCAGTGCACATTAGTGGGAATGTAAGGTGGTGCAGCCATGGTGGGAAACAGTATGGAGGTTCCTCAAAAAGAATCACCATGTTGATCTAACAGGTCCCTCTGGGTACTGATCCAAAGGAAACAGAAGCACTAATTAAAGAAGCTGTGCACTGCTGCCCACCCAGGATCATTGCAGCATTGTTTGTAATAGCCAAGATACGGAAACCACTGAGGTGTCCATCAGTGGATGAAGAGAGAAAGAAAATGTAGTTTGTGTGCACCGGAGAAGGCAATGGCACCCCACTCCAGAACTCTTGCCTGGAAAATCCCATGGACGGAGGAGCCTGGTGGGCTGCAGTCCATGGGGTCTTGAAGAGTTGGACACCACTGAGCGACTTCACTTTCACTTTTCACTTTCATGCATTGGAGAAGAAAATGGCAACCCAGTGTTCTTGCCTGGAGAGTCCCAGGGACGGCAGAGCCTCTCTCTGTGGGGTCGCACAGAGTCGGACACGACTGAAGCAGCTTAGCAGCAGCAGCAGCAATACATATGCACACAATGGAATATTCCCATTTGCAACAACGTGGATGGACCATGAGGGCATTATGCTAAGTGAAACAAGTCTGAGAAGGGCAAATACTGTGTTATCTCATTGGTATGCGTGTGTGGGTGCTAAGTGCTTCAGTCCTGTCAGACTCTGCAACCCTATGCACTGTAGCCTGCCAGGCTCCTCTGTCCATAAGATTCTTCAACCCACTAACGTGGGTGGACCTTTCCTACTCCAGGAGATCTTCCCAACCCAGGGATCAAACCCGTATCTCCTGCTTTGGCAGGCGGATTCTTTCCCACTGAGCCACCTGGGAAGACCAATGAGAGTCTAGACAAGGATGGCCAGGGGGTTCTTGAGAAACTTCTTGAAAAGGAATAGTGTGTGCAGAGACTTTCCTTTCACTTCTAGACTCTGTGGTCTGCGTGTGATGTTTGGGACTACTGCAGCCAGTTTGGGACTGGTCAGATGCCTAGCTAAACAGGATAGACCAGTCAGTATTGCCATATTGTGCAGTCATGAATAATCATATCTCCTTGGAATCTCAAATGTTCTTATTTTTAAATCTAAGATAGCTTCTTTCCAGATTTGGTTTAAAGAATATACATATATACTGTGTCCTGTGCTGATTCATTTTAATTTTTCAATCTAGTACTCTCAGGGCTATATTCATTTTCGCAAAAATCAGACAAATCCTAATGTTTTAAAGGACTTAATGTGAGGGCATTTCACCTGTTTATAAATACCTGATACAAATTTATATTTACACTCAACAAAGGTTGCAAAGTTGTAGCCTGAATGTTGGATAACAGGAGTTTTAAAACCAAATTACCTATGACTGATGCATGTTGATGTATCATGTATGGCAGAAACCAAGATGGCATTGTAAAGCAATTACCCTTTGATTAAAAATAAATAAATTTTTTAAAAAAACTAGATTTCATTTTTCAGTTCATAGTTGTGCTAAATACTTCATGTTTTGCCTTGTATATTTTGAAATAATCATTCCAGTAAGAATGAAAGTTCTTTCAGTGATAACTGCCTTTCATCATTATACTCAAAAATTTAAACACCGTGTTAGCAGACATCTTTTTTCCTCTTTCTAAACCCATACTTTTATTGGGGTTTATATTGGAAATGGACATTTCAGGCATCTGTTTAGTGTATGGGGGATTGTTTCCTTAGGGATATCCTTGATTGACGTCTTCCGTTATTAGTGTCCTGCTGAGAACAGACTAGCAGAGTGGACTGAACCAAAAAAATGGCTTCCTCTGGCAAGCCTGGAAATGGACAAAAACACCAGCATTCCCAGTCTTCAGAGTGTTGTCATACAGTCTAAATTACTCTTCATGTAACAGTACCTGCCACTTAGAGTTGATTCTAACTCATTAAATTCTGTTTCCATAAATGGGTTATAGGAACCGTTGTAGTGTATCAGCTTTCCCTCTTGATGTAAAGCTCAGAACTGCTTAAGGTGGCATACCTTCACCCACGTTTTCTGGGACAGTAACCTTCATGAGGCACAGTTTGGTTCACAAATATGATCTGAAAAAGAATAAGGCAGAATAATGAATTTCTACTCCATCTCCAGTAGATTTGTCATTTAATTTCTTTTTTGTATAATTTGATGGAAATATGCCATTTTCTACACACATGGACTTATTCATCAAAAGATCTTTTAAAATCCAATTATCATTGAGTGAAATAGTTCCATAGGGGTTGAAATTAAGCAGATCTTTCGTTTAAATTCTAGTAAATGATTAAATGTCTAGTAATAAAGAGTTAAAAGGGCATAATGCCAAAGAACAAGCAATTTGTGTTGCTGTTTCTCAATTTCTTGATATCTTTTCTAAAAGTGCCACAGATTTGATTCTTTACCTTTGATAGAGCATGATCCTCAGAATGAGCTCCTGGATGTGACCTATTTCATTCAGTAATGAACTCTCCAGAATAGCAGAGTCCATTTTTTAGAAGTGTTGTCATTATTTAAAAACCTTCTCGAATACTGCCTTAAAAACATAGCTACTCTCTCCATGGAGCTTTTATATTAGAATGACTTTTCTACTCTATTTCTCTTTTTGGGTATATTAGGAATATCTTGACAAGAAAGATGAGAGCCACGAGAGATCACACCTTTATTCCTTGACAGTAAATACAGACTAGTGGGATAGCATGAATTTTTAACATTTTTTGGGTTGCATGTTCATTTGAACTGTTTCAGTTTAGCTTACTGAACCTCACAAGTTGTCTGATGACACCAACATATGCTCAATTCCTGCAGTTCGTAACAAAAATAAATGTCTTCAAGGGCTTGTCTGTTCCTGGCCATGTTTATACTCTTTACTCATTTAATCTTCATAAACATCCCCACTACAAACTAAATTCCACAAGGACAGTGATTTCTCTGTTTTGTTTACGGCCATCCCCAGGTACCGAGAACAGTTGTAAATAAATAGACAAGCAACATGTGAAATAGCTACTGTTACCTAACTGTGAGGGCAGCTGAGATGTAGAGAGGTACAGTGAACCCACAGAAATAATACACATGGCTTACGTGGTAGAGTTTATTGTTAGAGGGCAATGATGGTCTTCACATAGGGTTTATTAACCTCAGCACCATTAAAAAAATATTTATTTATGTATTAAATGCCTTGGGTCTTAGTTGTAGCACATGGAGCCTTCATTGCATCAGGGAGGATCCTTTCTTGCAGTGCACAGACTCTCGAGTTGTGGTTTGTGGGCTGAGTAGTTGCAGTACTTGGGCTTAGTTGCTCTGCAGTATGTTCAGTCCCAGTTCCCCAGCCAGGGATTGAACCCATGTCCCCTGCTGGTTTTGAAAGATCTCCTGCAGAGGTGTGGATTGACAGTGGCTCACCCCAGGGACCAGGGAACTGGCAGCAGCAATCCTGGAAGGTGCCCCCTGGTGCAATTCCCCCTGGAATTCACTCAGCCTCAGCACTATTGATATTTGGGGCTGGATACTTTTTTTCCTGTGAAAAAACTCTCCTGCAAGCTGTAATATGTTGAGCAGCATCCTGGCCTCTACTCACTACATACGAACCCCAGTTGTAGTGTTCAAAAAGTGCTACCAGACAGTGGATGTATACAACGAGGTCTACTGTATAGCACAGGGAACTATATTCAATGTCCAGGATAAACCTAATGGAAAAGACTATTAAAAAGAATGTATGTATATGTGTATAGGTGTATGTGTGTATATGTGTACATATATATATATATATATGCATAACTGAGTCACTTTGCCATATAGCAGAAATGAACACATCATTGTAAATCAACTATACTTAAACAACATATATGTAAAACCAGACGTCTTATCACACACTTCCCAATGTCCCTGGGGAGATAAAAATTATTCCCAGGGCTTCCTGGGTGGTGCTAGTGGTAAAGAGCCCCACTGCCAATGCAGGAGGCGTAAGAGGCAAGGGTTTGACCCCTGGGTCAGGAAGATCCCCTGGAGGAGGACGTGGCACCTCACTCCAGTATTCTTGCCTGGAGAATCCAATGGTCGGAGGAGCCTATCGGGCTACAGTCCATCTGGTCACAAACAGTCAGACAGAGCTGAAGCAGTTTAGCGCAGTTGAAAAACTGTTAATCTGAGCTTACATATTAAACCATCTCAGACAGAAATCTAGAAATAAGAATTAGATGGAAGTGAATGCCTGCACTTATATTCAGAAAAGTTTGGATCTCCTGCTATGCCACAATGAGTCCCCAACAAAATGGGGACTAGTTTGTTCTGTGAGTATAACGATGTTTTCTATCAAGACCTGAATTTTATCCCTTCTTTATAAACATTCCTCTAGAAACAACAGGTTTATATAAAATTGTATCTTTTCAATTTGTCCTTTTCAGTCATGAAGAGCATAAAATCTCAGGAAAGGATTTAAAAAATAATGCCTTGTCTAGTAAAGCATCAAATGCACTTTTAGTAACACAGTTCAGTTCAGTCGCTCAGTTGTGTCTGACTCTTTGTGACCCCATGAATTGCAGCATGCCAGGCCTCCCTGTCCATCACCAACTCCCAGAGTTCACTCAAACTCATATCCATCGAGTCGGTGATGCCATCCAGCCATCTTATCCTCTGTCGTCCCCTTCTCCTCCTGCCCCCAATCCCTCCCAGCATCAGAGTCTTTTCCAGTGAGTCAACTCGTCACATGAGGTGGCCAAAGGACTGGAGTTTCAGCTTTAGCATCAGTCCTTTCAATGAACACCCAGGACTGATCTCCTTCAGAATGGACTGGTTGGATCTCCTTGCAGTCCAAGGGACTCTCAAGAGTCTTCTCCAACACCACAGTTCAAAAGCATCAATTCTTTGGCACTCAGCTTTCTTCACAGTCCAACTCTCACATCCATACATGACTACTGGAAAAACCATAGCCTTGAGTAGATGGACCTTTGTTGGCAAAGTAATGTCTCTGCTTTTGAATATGCTGTCTAGGTTGGTCATAACTTTCCTTCCAAGGAGTAAGCATCTTTTAATTTCATGGCTGCAATCACCATCTGCAGTGGTTTTGGAGTCCCCAAAAATAAGGTTAGCCACTGTTTCCACTGTTTCCCCATCTATTTCCCATGAAGTGGTGGGACCAGATGCCATGATCTTAGTTTTCTGAATGTTGAGCTTTAAGCCAACTTTTTCACTCTCCTCTTTCACTTTCAACAAGAGACTTTTGAGTTCCTCTTCACTTTCTGCTATAAGGGTGGTGTCATCTGCATATCTGAGGTTATTGATATTTCTCCTGGCAATCTTGATTCCAGCTTGTGCTTCATCCAGCCCAGCGTTTCTCATGATGTACTCTGCATAGAAGTTAAATAAGCAGGGTGACAATATACAGCCTTGACATACTCCTTTTCCTATTTGGGACCAGTCAGTTGTTCCATGTCCAGTTCTAACTGTTGCTTCCTGACCTGCATATAGGTTTCTCAAGAGGCAGGTGGTCTGGTATTCCCATCTCTTGGAAGAATTTTCCTCAGTTTATTGTGATCCACACAGTCCAAGGCTTTGGTGTAGTCAATAAAGCAGAAATGATGTTTTTCTGGAACTCTCTTGCTTTTTCCATGATCCAGCGGATGTTGGCAATTTGATCTCTGGTTCCTCTGCCTTTTCTAAAACCAGCTTGAATATGACAGTTCACGTACTGCTGAAAAGGTCCATCTAGTCAAGGCTGTGGTTTTTCCAGTAGTCATGTATGGATGTGAGTTGGACTGTGAAGAAAGCTGAGTGCTGAAGAATTGATGCTTTTGAACTGTGGTGTTGGAGAAGACTTTTGAGAGTCCCTTGGACTGCAAGGAGATCCAAGCAGTCCATCCTAAAGGAGTTCAGTCCTGGGTGTTCATTGAAAGGACTGAGAATTGAAAGGACTAGTTTGGAGAATTTTGAGCATTACTTTACTAGCATGTGAGATGAGTGCAATTGTGTGGTATTTGAGCATTCTTTGGCATTGCCTTTCTTTGGGTTGCACAGAAGAATGTTAATTCATAATTTAGTTAGTACAGCCACTTTTGCTGTAACACAGCACATGTCTTCCTAAAAATCACCTCCCTGTGCAAACTCAGACAATGAAAGTATGGGGCTTTTGTGGAAAGTGGATTTAGGAGCATAGTACTCAAAAACCTCATTAGTGGCACATAAAAATAAAAATAAGAGGACTTCCCTGGTGGTCTGGTGACTAAGACTCCACACTCCTCATGCATGGGGCCTGGGTTCCATCCCTGGTTGGGGAACTATATCCCACATGCTGCAACTAAAAACCTGCAGCCTAATAATTTAATTAAACAAAGATAGGAGCCTAATGAAAGACAACATAGTTTCACACATGTTAAATGCTTAGGAAAAGAAAGTACTACAGATAAACTTTGTGTTGAAAAAGACCTGCAATTTGCTTGTGGAAATGGACATTGGAGAGGTTTCAGCTTGTGAATTATTGAGAAGTGTTGAAAGTAGAGAGACGTGAAATTAGACAGTTGTATCACTGCCTGTGGATGGACGTGTTTCATGAAACAGACAATGAAATGAAATAGCTGCTGGACAGTTGAGGGTGTGCAGGTGTGTCATTTGTGTGCTCCTCGCTGTCAACATCATCAGGTGCAGTTTCTGCACTCACCTAGGCTTTCTTGTGGATGTGCTCATGCATACACAAATGCAGAATTTATGTGACGTTTCAGCTTTTCTGTAATACACAAATTGCATCAGAACATCCTTGTACATAAATGTTATAGGAAAACTGCTACTTTCATCTGGATTTTGAGACCCTTCAAAGGAGGAGGGAAAAAAAAATTGGACTACAAAAAAGATTGTAAGTGTAGGATGAAAAGATATACTTCATAAATAATACTGCAGACAGACCAGTAGAACTGAAGAAAGGCTGGAATTTTGTCTTCCCTTCCTTCTTGTGGTCCTGAGCAGTCCTTCCTCCTTTGTGCCAAGGGTGATGGTCATGACTTGATATGTGGCCTGCCACCTCCCAGGGTGCCCAGTTGCTATGTGTATTAAAGAACTTGTGTATTACGCACTAAGAGAATTCTATGCATTAATAGTGATGGCTTTTTGCTTATTTTTTTAAAAGATTCATTTGGGTTATATTTATATTGCTTTCATTTGTTGGCTCAGTATATTTTTAACTGATTTTTAGTTTCTGTGGGTGATTTAGAAATTAGTTTTTGAAATATAAAAATAAAAATTTGAGTATATAAAAATACATTTGCACAAACTAGAGCAGTAAGAATTGACAATCCTACCAGGTTGTGGAAAATTACCACATTTAAACACTTAAGACTGGAATTTTGTTTGGTTGATATTTTGGTTTTTCATACTCTTAATTTATTTTAATTGATATTTTAACAAAATCATTAGAAAACATTACTCTGATTTTTATTTGATAAGTATGTTGTTTTATGAGAGATGACATTTTATAACTAAACTAATTGCCTATAAAATCTCAATCTTATGAATTTTAATTTTATAGAAACCTAGTAATCCTCAGTGACTATGATTAAGTCAGAACAAATAAACATTTGAGAGGACTTCTTTGTTTATGTGTTACAGTTAGGCCTAAGTAATAGGAAAGATTATTTCTTTCATTAAAGAATAGCAGAAGACTTACGTGTAGAATGCCTTTGTAAATAAATGATTTTTTATGTCAACTTAGTATAACAGTAAATAAAAGAAAACACAATGGATACTTGAAAAAAGAAGAGCATAGATATATTCATTTTTCATGATTGATTTTAATCACTGATCTTTTAACTAAAGGGCTTCCCAGGTGGCTCAGTGATAAAGAGTCTGCCTGCTGATGCAGGAGACATGGGTTTGATCCCTGGGTCCAGAAGATCCCATGGAGGAGGATATGGCAACCCATTCAGTATTCTTGCCTGGGAAATCCCATGGGCCGAGGAACCTGGCAGGCTACATGACTGAGCATGCATGCGTGCACTTTTAATGAAGATAGAATGCTAAGATTTTTATTCATTTAGTGAGTTTTACTTAAAGACATCGTGATCCTGAAAGTACTTGAACAATATGAGTATTCAGTTTAATTGAATTAGCATCCACTTTCAGGGAAAAGAGTGTTTATGCTCCTTTGTGATTGTTCTTGATTTTAGTGTTTCCTTTGCCCTGTGTGCTTGTCTGTGTGTGTTACTCAGTTGTGTCTGACTCTCTTGCATCCCCATGGACAGTAGCCTGCTAGCCATGGAATTCTCCAGGCAAGAATACTGGAGTGGGTTGCCAATCCCTTCTCCAGGGGTCTTCCCGACCCAGGTATTAAACCCAGGTCTCCTGGATTGCAGGCAGGTTCTTTATGGCCTGAGCCACCAAGGAAGCCCGTGTCCTTGTCTAAGAGATACTCAGATCTATTCTCTGGAGGTCAGAGTAATAATCTCTTAGGCCAGTAACCATTATAGGGTCCTGTAGTTATAATTTACAGTTTCTGGAATACTAGGGTTAGAGTCAACTTTATTCCCTCTAGGCAAGATGATACTGGAAAATAATGCAATACAATAGGGAGTATTTGTTTTATTTTTGCAATATTGGTCTTTATAAAAAGAATTTGTATATTTCTTTTCTACCTTCCAGTGAACCAAGTCTAGCTTTTTAATGCCCCTTCCCAAAAAGAGACTTAAAAAAAGATGCTGTCCTCCTTTTTTCATTATTAAGGTGTCTCCTCTCTATCCTAGGTTTACTCCCTTCCCCACAGCATTTTATTCTGGTAAAACATCAGAATTTATGTATCTTGACGTATTTGTGGTATTCATCACATCTAGGTACTTCAGCATTTTCCACTTTATCTCCAGAGGCTGTTAGTTCTTAGTTATTCGGTCATCAGTTCATCGCTTATTACATAAACTGATATCCCATTATGAGACTTTAGGTTTCCATTGTTGCACTTTCTTAAATTAACTGGTAAGAAAGTCATCTGCATGCTTTTATGTAGTGAAAGTAATCACCACAAATAAATATCTAAACCCACCACCTCTTATCACCTATTAAATGTGTTTTGTTTAAAAAAAAAGAAAACACCAGAAAAGGCTGTAAACACCTATTGGTGTAATAAGCTCCAATAAACTAGAGGAATCATAGAAACACATTATATTCCATCCATCATTCTGTTATCATGATAGTCAATATATAATTCTTTTTTTAAAAAACTATATACTGTTTTACATGGTTTTAGTTTTATTTACTGGGTAAAGTTTCTAATACTTGAGTAACCAATAAAAATAATATTGGTGAAAGTTTTGGTTTGGTATTTAACGTTCGCCAGAAAGTTTGTGGCTTATGGTTATAAATGTCCTGTAATACAGATCACATGGAATAATCTTTCAAAATTAACAAAGCAGTATTTAGTACAACATCTTGACTGTTTTCTCCATAATTAAAGTTGTTTTCTAAGGTCTTACATGTCAGTGATTGATCTTCCTTACAGGTTTCTTTGTGGTATGTTACTCAGTGGGGGAAAAAATATTTGTTACAAATGATTATATTTTTTAGGTATCATTGCATGTTGCATATTGTTTTAGGCATCTGTTATTTTGGGCTTAGATAAATAGATTGGGATTTTTCTCCTCTCATATCCAGAAGACAGTTCAGTTCAGTTCAGTCGCTCAGCTGTGTCCGACTCTTTGCAACCCCATAAACCGCAGCACGCCAGGCCTCCCTGTCCATCACCAACTCCTGGAGTCCACCCAAACCCATGTCCGTTGAGTCAGTGGTGCCATCCAGCTTTCTTATCCTCTGTTGTCCCCTTCTCCTCCTGCCCTCAATCTTTCCCAGCATCAGGGTTTTTTCAAATGAGTCAGCTCTTTGCATCAGGTGGCCAAAGTATTGGAGTTTCGGCTTCAACATCAGTCCTTCCAGTGAACACCCAGGACTGATCTCCGAAGACAGTAGTAGGCATAATCTTATCACTTGACCTAGGAAGAATAGTAGTTCTTAGGCAAAGGTCTTATTGTACAAAAATAGCCACTCTTAAAGCAGTTTTTTTTTCAGCAAGCATAAAAGGTAGATTTTTCTTTGTGTTGTTTGTATATTCATTTATTTTTATTTATTTATTTATTTATTTTTTATTTTACTTTACAATTCTAGAAATTTTGTTTACTCCTTCCATTTCTCCTCTTACATTTTTCTATAGCATACTTTCTTCAGATATAAAAATCAGTCCCTTTACATTATTTATGTAAAGATTTCTTTGTGAAACAACAATCCCATAAATTATTGCTCTTCCAGTGCTACAGTCTATGTTTCAATATGCTGGTGCCCATCTTGGAGTGCTATTAGATTGATTTTTCCATATTTGAATTTGACAGTGGTTCTCTATAATGTGCCTAGACTGGGATACAAAATAATGGATGTAGGTGGATACTCAAACTTATTTTCTATTCATGGCCCACCTATCATGTGAAATGCAATGATTGTGGAGCCAGATCAACTTACTTTTGTTTATGAAAATAGAAGAACAGATTGAAGTCCTACTGTGGATAGGCATGGGTTGGGAACTGGTGAGTCTACCTATATTGTAAAACTAAGTTAGCATTTACACACACATGTACATACAATAGATAGTATAAAAGGCTATGTAGGAGTGTCAATACCTGGGGCTTTGAATTACATGGCCTTTACTCACTAACTTTATTGTTGCAATAAAGAAATTGGCTATTTCGCTACCTGGTATTTTGTAAAGTTTGTGGTAATAGTACATTCATTTTCTCTTACTCTCTTTTCTTCCAGCCATAATGAAAGGAAAGTGACCTGTAAACATCCAGTCACAGGACAGCCATCCCAGGACAATTGTATTTTTGTAGTGAATGAACAGTAAGTAAAGCGTTTCATGGAACGCCTCTATTCAAAATGAGGTCAGCATTCCAATTGCCATTATCCGTATTTAATACAGTACAATTGAACAATTTTTTTATCTTGAGATTTGCAGTCAAGTGTAGTAGCAGAATACCATCTGTTTACCATGTGTGGTATAGAAACATGGCTTAAAATTTTTTTCATGAGGAATGTAACTTCAGAAGCTATTTTTACAATAGCTCAAACACAGACAATAAACTCAAGATCCCTGGATGTAAGGTCAGGGGGAACTAAACTTGGTCAAATTATTAGACTACTTTGAACTTAGGTTTCTCATCCTTAAACAGAGATCCTGGGAATTTCCATTTCTTAGGATTTTTATAAGCATCAAGTGAAATTTATTTGAAAATAGTTTATAAATCTGTTCTTCAAAAATTAGTTGTTGGTACCATTGTTATTATTTTCTTTTAGGGGGTTGGGAGAGGGCTGCTGCACTGCCTGTCTTATGGGAACGAACCCGTGCCCTTGGCAATGAAAGTGAGGAGGCATAAACACGTTACCACCTGGGAATCCCCTATCATTTTTATGGCCTTCAATATTATAATAGCAAATCTTGTAATTAAAAGTTTGTAATTAAAACGTTCCAGTTAGATGACCGAGTAGCATATCTGTATGAAAGCTTATTAAAATAAACATGATATTAACTTAAGTTGTGCTTAGTTATATTTCAAGTAGTTATAAATATTAAGCTGAAACTATAGAGCTTATTAAGCTCTAACTAATACCCAGCTGTTTGGAAAAGTCAGACAGACACCAGCATTATTAGCTCTAGGAAAACGTTATTATAAAGTGGTTTAAAGAAGTAGCACGTTCTAGCACTCTTGACATGTTATATTTTTAGGACTGTTGCAACCATGACATCTGAAGAAAAAAAGGAACGACCTATAAGTATGATAAATGAAGCTTCTAACTATAACATGACTTCAGACTATGCGGTGCATCCAATGAGCCCTGTAGGGAGGGTAAGTTATTTTGCTTACTCTTAATATTGATAGCTGGCATAATTGGTAGTATCCATTATTATTACTCTTAATGAACTTAGAATTATAGAATAATCATTTCATTTTTGCTATTACATGAATCTAATTACATTTGAAGTAATTGGCATAAGAAGCAAGGCCTTAGAATATAAAGAAATAAGTATATTTTAATAATTTAATGACTTACATTTTTAAAATATTATAGAGTTCTGATTTTGAATTGTTTTACAATTATAATGGATGTTTGTGTGAGACAGTGGCAGTTTATTGAATCAACTTAAGTTTTAAAGGGGACGATTAATTCAATGACCTAGAAATCCCATTACTAAGTATGCCTAGAATGATATATTGGTATGTGTGGCTTCCCTGGTGGCTCAGAAGATAAAGTGTCTGCCTGCAGTGCGGGAGACCCGGGTTCGATCCCTGAGTCAGGAAGATCCCCTGGAGAAGGAAATGGCAATTCACTCCAGTACTCTTGCCTGGAAAATCCCATGGACAGAGAAGCATGGTAGGCTACAGTCCATGGGGTTGCAAAGAGTCGGACACGACTGAGCAACTTCACTTTCAGAATGATATATATATTCTATAGTATTATTTTATTCTATAATATTGTATTATACTATTTTGTTAATGTAGAATCCATTACTGTTAAAAGGTTTCAAAACCCTATGTCAGTTGCTTGATGACTGAAATATTTAGAATCCATTATGTGAAAAGTGTCATAGCCATATGGATACAGAAGTGGATGGTTTTTCTTTGTAATCAGAAACAAAAATACTGTTTAATCTATGATATCAGACTTGTGTGGCTATAATAATTTATAGTTATTGCTTCTTGTACCATAATGTTAATGTTTTGATATAGCATTTTAATATAAAAATGTCTTCAAACTCTTAGATAATCTGCTAATCTGAATAAATAGTTGCCTTAAAGTTACTGCTTGGTGCCTAAATTAAGGATAGCAAGAGAATCAAAGGATGATAAAAGAATTGTCTTTATTTATTTAGAAAATAATTATGTATTTTTTAATAGTAAAACAGTTGTAATAGCAAATTATGGTTACTGTAAAGAAATACTTGTTAAGGTTTTTTAAATGAAATATTGTAGAATATTAAAATAAGTGTAGATTTTCAAATAATGTAAATTATTTCTATTTTGTATATGACATAAAGGATAACTGAGCATCATAGTGCGCTTAACAAAAACAAAACAGCCAACTCAGAATGCAGCTGTGCTGTGTAAATATGACAAATCCCAGAAGTCAAAAGAGAGAATGAGAAATTCAGCCACAGAAAACTATCATGCGCGCATAATATTGATAACTTACATGACAATTAAAGAAGAATCCTGAGGAGAAAGTGTTATATAGGCAGTTATTTGAGGGGGAAAGAAAGATATTCTGTAACTATGAAAAGAGTTATTTACATGAATAGACACACACATGTATACACAGTGACATTAGTTGCCTAGAGTTGTGTTTGGGTTATTTGAATGCTGGTGTCTAGAGGTGAGAAGTAGACTGGTCCTTCTACATCTATTTGTACCATTTGAGATCTATACTGTGTTTTTATGCATTATTTGTTCAAGAGGAAATTAAAATTTACCCAGAAAAAAAAAATGCCATGGTTGATATTGGACCTTAAAATTCTATTATGTACTAATATAAGTTTTACAAAAGGAGGTTTTAATGAAATGTGCTAGCTTTCCAAAGATTCTAGTAAGTTGAAAAATAAGAGCTAAATTGATACTACTTACCTTCCCTGCTGCTGCTGCTGCTAAGTCGCTTCAGTCGTGTCCGACTCTGCGACCCCATAGACGGCAGCCCACCAGGCTCCTCTGTCCTGGGATTCTCCAGGCAAGAACATTGGAGTGGGCTGCCATTTCCTTCTCCAACTTACTTTCACAGAGGAATTGAAATTCAGCTTCTTTTGTCTTTATGTTTGTTGGTTACCGCTGTCATTCTGACCAAGATAAATTGTCTGGGTTAAACATAGCAATATTTTAAAAGATTGTGTGTGTACTTTTAAGAATGTGGTAAACACCATCTGGCTGGCATCATTCAAGGTCAGAGTTGTCCTTAAAGAAGAAAACACTACATGACATTAAGCAGTTCCTTCCAGTCTTGTTTTGATTTGATGTGATATGTTTGTTTATATTTTATCTGTGAGATTTGCTCTTGTAACTTGACACTGTTGACTTTCTTTAATTGGGACAACACTGTTAACTGCAGATATGAATCAAAAAGTTCTGTCATTTGGTTTATTCTTTAAAATGCATTAATATAATTTTTACTGAAGGTTCATTTTATTTATAAGATAGGGCAAAATACTGCCTTACACTGTGCCTTCAAAACCAATACAGAATTGTAAAGTAAAATAAAAAATAAAGAAAGAAAGAAAGAAAAATAAATAAATAATTGTTCCTGAAAATTTTAAAGGAGAGAAATATGTGATCCTTTTGTAATATCCTTGAAGAGGAAAAGCCTTTGTGCAGAATTCTTATACTTGAAACAACTAAGACACAAAAACAGAATTGCAATAATTCATCTGAAAAGATTAAATCCTGGAAGTGTCAAAGAAATCTGGAGAAGAGATTTAAAAGGTTAAAATTAGGAAGATAAAAAGTAAACTAAATATCTAGGCATTAATACCATATTTTCTGTTGGTTTGTTTTTTTTTTTTTTAGACTTCACGGGCCTCAAAAAAAGTTCATAATTTTGGGAAGAGATCAAATTCAATTAAAAGGAATCCTAATGCACCTGTGGTCAGACGAGGTTGGCTTTATAAACAGGTATTTTTCCCCCCTGTTTGATGTGACAAAAGAAGAGAATATAAAGAAGCCTTTTCAGCTGAAGGTCCTAAGACAATTGTATAAAGTGGAGAAGAAACTGTATAGTTAATTATCCAGGTTCTTCCCTTTTTATTACTATGAAGAGTGTTAGGGAAACAGTGAAAAAAGAAAAAGTAATGGGTGTTACCTGGAACAGAGATATTGTGTGTGTGTGTGTGTGTGTGACTGAGAGAGAGAGGGGTATTTCAAAATTTGAAATTAAATGTATGTTGTATGAAAATGTTAGGAATAACATGCTAAGATGTTCTAGGCAGAAATGTTTTTTCAGTGGAAAAAAATACAGAGTAGTTGTTCATTTTTCTATTCTTATAAAAAGGTACAATTATGTACTTCTCTGCTTTGATTTATAGCGAAATTTGATGATAATTTGAGATTTTTCTGAGTTTTGCAGATTTTTGCTTCCATGCCCTCAAAACTACTCTTTTAAGTGTCTCCTTTTTTTTTCTTTTTCTTTTCTTGTTTATCTGCTTGCCAAGGCATAGGTCACTCTTATACCCTGATAAGTAGGGGTTTACATTGTTCCATTATCTGGAAAACCTGGTAACTAAGCTTTTTTGGAACCTTGTTAGTTTTGTAATTGGTAAGGATGTGTATACATTGAGCTTGGTGGCATCTGTTTTGATTGCTGAGAGGCTGTTGTTTTCTTTTTCACTTTCTGGTTTGCATCTGGATTTCACATAAATGACCTCCAGATAACGGAGGCAACTGCACTCAGGACCTCTATCTTCCTTTGTTCTGTCTTTCTGATTCTACATGTATGCGCATGATGTTAGTTAAATATTAGTTCATTAATAGTGCTAATTTACTCTGTCAAATAATGCTAATTGATTTCACATGACCTAATAATTATATTCATTAAAATTCACGATGAGGTCGTTATGAAACATTCATTAGACATTGTTCAACCTGACAACTGGATGGCAACTAATCTAATGTATTGGAAGTAGACCCACTTAAAATCCAGAAAATCCCCATTCAAGCAAATTAATTTTGCCAATTTCTGACTGCATTGATTGAGTGTGTAACTTGGATACCAACTTTTAATTTTTATTTAAAGATCACTTAACTATATTTTAACCATCTGACATTTAAACTTATCCAAGCTGAAAGATTTTTAACTAGACTTTCTAATGAGTCCAAATTCTGTTCAAATAGCTAAATGTGATATTGAGCTTTATAGAAGATATGGAACTCCTTACTTAAAATGATTGCAGTTCTTAGTTCTTGATCCCTTGGTTAATTTAGTATTGCCAAAGCTCTACCAACAAGTTTCTCTACTCCTGAGTATTTATTCTGTAATAGGTGTGTAGCTTACAGAGAATATTTGTAGAACTGCTTAAAAATCTAAACTTTGAAATTATTTATACTAAAGAAATAGTTAAGAAATTGAAAATGCATATTTGAGAGGGGCATGCTTTCTTTAGTGTAATTGTAAATTTTAAGGACGAAATCTCTTACTTAAGAGATTTTTACCCATATAGCTTCTTCAGTTCTGGAGCCATCCTTACGTGATGGTCACACCTAGAAATAAATTGAGAAATATTAATCAACACACATACAAACTGGCATCTTTTTACCTGTTTACATCTGTGTTGGTGTATGTCTGTGTTTCATTTTCTCCTATGGTTTTGGTTTATTGCATGTGGGAAGGTAATTTTTATTTAAATTGTAGTTTTGTTTGAGCTTGGTATTTTTATTACCTAAATTACTTAGAAAAAGCTGCCAAGTGGGTACTCTCTTCTGCAGGATAAGCAAAACCTAGGCTGGATATGTAAGAAGAAAAAAATGTTTATTAAATATGTTTGTATGCTAAGGTTCCTTTATTCACAATCATTTAAAAATCACATTACCTTTGGAATAATTTCAAATCACACACTTTTCTTCGTGTTGAAGATTAACATATTTATTAAATCTGGCTTACCAGAATGCACACCCTACTGCACAGTCACCTTATTCTCATGCTAGCAGACGTGTTCACATTGCTTGCAAATACGAAACCAAATCAGACTGCTTCAACAGAATTCCTTTTTACATGACAGTATTATTCTTCAAAGACCAGTGTACTTAAAAATACATTTCCATGTTATAAATTCCTGGAAAACTACCCCAAAATTTTGATTAGGGTTTTCGTTAGATTTCTGTGCAGCATATATCAAACACACCTTGTTTTAAGAGCTTATTTTAAACAAATGCACCAGAAATGAGTTTTCACTTTCTGAAATGAACAAGAAATAATCCTTTATCATTGCTGGTTTCTTTCAGGACAGCACTGGCATGAAGCTATGGAAGAAACGCTGGTTCGTGCTTTCTGATCTTTGCCTCTTTTATTATAGAGGTGAGTTTACTACCAGAAACTGTAGAATATATGTGAAGCATCAGATACTCTTGCGAAGAAAAAAATTAGAAATCTTTTTACTATTTTATTATCAACAAACTGATATCAAGAAACTCTTGATATGTGTGATATGTGTGTGTTAGTCACTCAGTCATGTCCAACTCTTTGTGACCCCATGGACTGTAGCACACCAGACTTCTCTGGTGAGAGTCCTTGGGATTCTCCAGGCAAGAATACTGGAATGGGTTGTCATTCCTTTCTCCAATTGACATATGTAATTTGAAGTAAGTAAGGTGGGACAGAAGGTAATATAGTGCTTCAAACCAAATGTTCTTAGTTTTGGTCTGGTTTTTGTAATCTCTTTCTGCCAACCTGATTTGTTTATATGAAGAGCATGTGAGTATTCACTCTATAGTGTTATCCTTGAATTCAGTGCCTAATAGATAAGAAAACATTAATTTGATAGGATTCTTTTTACATGTCAGTTTTGTCACATCTAGCCATTGGTCCACTAGACACCCCATTCTCCCCAGCAAATGATTTTAGAGCATTAGACACTACTATGATGTAGTAGCAAATAAGAAAAATAGCAAAGAATTTATTTATTATGATCCCTTCCAGTACCCTGTCTCTGTCTCTCTGTCTCTGTCTCTCTCTCTCTGTCTCTCTCTCTCTCTCTCTGTCTCTCTCTCTCTCTCTCTCACACACACACATACACTTTTCTTTTGAACAATGGCAACCCCCTTGAAATGAGAAAGTTGCAAAAGGGATTAATAGCCTACAAATTAGGCTATTAATGTTGATGGAGAAGAAATAAAGGTATTATTAAAAGCAGTCTTCATTTATACCTCTCTCTCATTTATTTTAATGTTTTTGTAGGCTCTAATAAGTTGTTGGTCAATGCAGAGTCAGAGTCCAGAGAAGTCTCTGTTCAGGTGCCTTGTGGACCCGTTAGCTTCCGCAGAGCTGGGGTGTAACAGTCCAAGGGATGCGTATGCTCTGCTCCCCTGGAAATCTGCTTCAGCTACAGTATAAAATCATGAATCCGGACAGTCAGCCCTTCTTCCGTACTTTAGAATCTGGTTGGAATCAGTCAGTATATAATTACCAATTTACATACCGCAAAATACAGTAGGATTTTAGAGCCTATTAGCCGTTTTTAAATTTACTTTGTGACTGTCCCCCCCAAAAAGATGGGATAGAATTCTGTGGTCACCTATCAAAGCAGCATATGCAAATTGACCTTCAAAATTTGAAATTACTAGAATTGTATTCATCTTTTTTTTCCTCCACTGAATACCAAGGTTGAGAAATACTGCTGAGTCCGAATTAACCAAACCTATAAAATTTCATGTTTGGCGTAGAGATATTGGTTGGGCTGCAATTGTGGTATTATCTTTAGTTAAGTGCAAGACTTAAAATTTTCTTTAAAGGTTTTCCCAGTCTTTTAGAAAGTCAGTGTTTGTAACTCATACATTATTCCTAAGCTTATAATTTGTACTTTTCTTTCTTTTTTTCAGTATGTTTTATAGACTAAATTTAGAACTTTAAGAACAAGAAAATGTTTGCTGCTTCTCATATAAAAAATTTCTTAATTTGTAACAGAAAGAACACTAGATTCCTTGCCATTTGATATTATTATTGCTTATGGAAGTGTCCTTGCTATTCATCACTTTTATTAAAATAAAATAACTTTTAATGTAATTTGAAAAAAGTAAAGCTGAATTCCAAAGCCATGTTGAGTATGAGATTCCATATTATTTTTAAACATATGTGTTTCACATTTAATACATCTATTAATTATAGTGCAGTTTCCCTAGACAGGAGGAATATGAAAAAGAAGAAAATATAGAAAGGAAAGAAATATCACGTAACTCACCTCTTGTTCTTCAGATGGTTGGAAAGAAGCATATGATACTATACTTTCGTTACTTTATCAACAGGAAATGTTAGATTTTAAATGAAAACTCAGATTTTAGTGAAAAGATCATAATAACTTGCAGTTTTTAGAGTGTTTAGCATTTGCTAAGCACATAGCATTATGATCTACATCTCTTCCCCACAGCCAGCTGAATGTGAAAGTGAAAGTGTTAGTCACTCAGTTGTGTACGACTCTTTGTGACCCCACGGACAGTAGCCCTCAAGGCTCCTCTGTCCGTGGAATTCTCCTGGCAAGAATACTGGAGTGCATAGCCGTTCCCTTCTCTAGGGGATCTTCCCAGCATAGCCACTTGATAAGGTGGCAGATCTTATTCTACACAGTCACACAGGAGGAAACTAAGGCCAGCAAGGGCCAGCAGCTGACCTGAGGTCTCCCGTAGCAAGTCTCAAGAGTCAGGATTTGCACCCAGGCACCCTAACCACAAGTTTCTGCCCCACCCAAATCTTACCTTCTCTTTTTTTTCTTGGCCACACCATGGGGCTTGTAGGGTCTTAGCTCCCTGACCATGGCTCAAACTCCAGTCCCACAGCAGTGAAAGCACAAGAGTCCTAACCATTACACCGCTAGAGAATTCCTAATCTCGGTCTTCCCTTGTGCATTGAATACAGCAGCCCCATTCACTTCTTCTATATCTGTCCAAGCATCTAATAGTCTATTTAGAGTGTGGCGTCAGAAATTTTTAACAGATCAGTCTGTGTTTTACAGATATGGGAAATAATACAGTGAGAGAATAAGAGCTTTGCTGCTGTTTTTTTGTTTGTTTGTTTGTTTTAACAGTAGAATAGCATCCAATACCAGATGGAGGCCCAGGTTCTCAGTGTTCTTTACCAAACACCAGGCATTTTGTGAACACTGTGATAAAGCACAGAAATTGCTCTGTTCTGTAGTCAGTCTATTGATGAAATTTAACACAGGATATAATTCACTCAGCAAATATTTATTGAGCAAGACCTGGTTCATTCCAGGTATTATTAAAATAGCAGTGAAAGAAAGCTTCCATAAAGCTTGCAATCTTGAGAGGTCAGGAAACAAGAGGATCCACTCAGATAAATAAACAAGACGACGCTAAGTGCTTTTAGGAGGAGAAGGTCATGATACGAAAGAAGGTCACGGGGCAGGAGCCCGTTTGGATCAGGACTCTGAGCAGACGGTTTAGGTAGCAAGATCCCAATGACAAGAAGGAGCTGGAGTGAAGCAGAGTATTCCAGACAGGAGCGACAGTAGTGCAGAGGCCTTGTGGCAGAAAAGTATTGGGCATATTGAAGGAGCAGGAAGAAACCACTAACCCAAGCTCTAGGGTTAGCGGTAGGGAAAGAGATGGATGGGAGAAGTGGAGATCGCACCCATGTAGGATGCTGTTGGAGTTTAGATTCTCCCCAAAATGCCACAAGGAAGCGACTGTATATTTTTAACCACAAGAGTGATGTGATTTAATTTACATTTTCGAAAAGCTCACTCAAGCTGCTGTTGAAGTGAAAGTGAAAGTCTCTTAGTTGGGTCCGACTCTTTGCAATCCCATGGACTGTATAGCCCATGGAATTTTCCAGGCCAGAATAGTAGAATGGATAGCCTTTTCCCTTCTCAAGTGGATCTTCCCAACCCAGGGATCAAACTCAAGTCTCCCACATTTCAGGCAGATTCTTTACCAGCTGAGCCACAAAAGAAGCCCAAGAATACTGGAGTGGGTGGTTTATCCCTTCTCTGGGGAATCTTCCCGATCGAGGAATTGAACCAGGGTCTCCTTCATTGCAGGCCGATTCTTTACCAACTGAGCTATCAGGGAATCCCCAAGGCTGCTGTTAGGGAACAGGTTATAAAGTAGAATGAAGGAAACACTGTGTAGAAATGATGGTGGCTTCAGACTAGGATAGTAGCCAGCAGTGAGCTCTTTTGATGCACCAGACATCTTAATAGGTGGTAAGATGCAGAAATTAACAACATAGACTCCTCTCCTTATGGAGCTCAGAGATTAGTTGAAGGAGTCTGAGAAAGAATGCTGTAGTATTCAGTTGTGTTGACGACTGTTGAGCAGGCCTGTACAAGGAAGGGGTCAGGAAAGAAGGTTGATCTAGAGACAAATGACTTGCTTAAGTACATACACAGCATGAGTGAGCATGGCATGTTTGCAAAATAACACATAGAGCTTAAGGAATAACACATAGAGCTTAAGGAATAAAGATTATACCTGAAGACCTAGCAAGAGGAAAGGCTAAAAAGTAGATCAAGGCATGAAAGACATTTGTTTGTCATTCTAGTAAATTTAAACCCCTGTATTGAACACAAAACTGTAATTGTATGTATGTCTTATGTTGTTCCCAAACTTTCTTGAAGCAGAAGGAGAAATGGTAGACTAAAATATCATTTGAATCCACTAATGTGTTGGGGTTCTTTTGGCTCCTGTCCCAGGTTGTGTTCAGGAAGCAAGCCTTGAGATGGAGATCAGTGTGCAAGAGGCTTACTGGGGAGCGGTCTCGGTATCAGGACCTGGGGCTGGGGAGGAAGAGAAGTAACACAGTGCAGAAGGAGGAGTTGGGCTTCCCTGCAGTCCGGGAAAGGCCTGGCTGACCCCCAGTCCCCGACAAGGAGTTCATTCTTTCTACAAACATCAGTTACCTTCCCTTGGCTTGACCAGAGTACGAGGCCCTCTGGGTGATTGAAACTAAGACAGTTACCTAGGTAGAGAACTGAAAAAATGCCGTGATGAAGAACATTTAGGGATTCCCTGGTGGCTCAGATGTAAAACAAATCTGCCTGCAATGCAGGAGACCTGGGTTCAGTCTCTGGGCAGAGAAGATCCCCTGGAGAAGGGAATAGCTACCCACTTCAGCATCCGTGCCTGGAGAATGCCATGGACAGTGGAGCCTGGTGCGCTATAGTCCTTGGGTCTGCAAAGAGTCAGACACAGCTGGGCGACTAATACTTTGACTTTCAAGAACATATAGGTAATCTAGCATATGACTCTTTGGATAGTCATTTGATGAAGGTTTCATATGCCTTCAGTTTTATATAATAATGGCAGTTGTTACTGAACTCGTAGCGTGGGCCGAGTGCATCATTGCAGTCCTTATGTCTGTTAACTCATTTAACCCTCACAGCACGCTCCTCTGTGGCAAGTCCTGTTTTCTTCACTTTTGTGATAGATGACACTGAGATACCCAGCATCCGGTAGCTTGGCAAGATCTTACCGCTACTTAGAATCCAACTGGGAAACAGTCCATGATAATTGGTGAAGTCACCCTATGCTTATTACCTCTGCATATTCGGAAATAACTTTAGGAAAGTCAATTTTCCAGTTATGCAACATGGAAGCATTTATTATTTGATAAAAAATGATTTTTTAATAAAGATGACTTCATGAGCTGTTTCTGATTATATGTTTTATATAAACATAAAATTGAATTTAAAATTAGAATGTGATTCATTCTTTTAAATTGTCATTCTTTATAATTGTTGTCTGCTTTCTGCCCCCCTCCTTTTTTTTGCCTTTCAGAATGCATCTGCACTTTTGTTCATTCTGTCTTGTATTAGAGAACTAATGAATGAATATAATATAGTAAAAGCAAAATTTTGTTCCAGTGTTATGAGAAGAGTTACAGAAATTAACCTCTAATGTGACTTTTTTCTTTTGGAAGTTTCAACATATATTCCAGAAATGAGGGGAAAATAAATGAAATCCCTCGTTAAGTTTATAATAATAATAATAATAAACATGGCAAACATAATAAAAAGAATTATTTCTAATTTATGATTTTTCTCATTGCTGAGTTCACCAGCCTAATGCATAGCTTTATTAACTTGTCTTACGGGTCTCTAACAATGTACTGTATATTTCAAGTTTCATAGACGTCTCTGCCCCCAAGCAACAAGTTAATAATGTGAATCTATACTGTTCCAGAATGAATGTTTTGACATTTTCCTAGGTATATTTTATGTCCTTGCCTTGTAGGTCTGTGATTTATTCTCCTAACTTTATTGTGTATCATAGTGACTGGTAAAAACAACCCTTCAAGGATACATGTTTAAGAAGCATATAATTTTTCTAGCATAGTTTAAAAGATGTTTTTATGTGTATATATTCATATATTCAAAAATGTTTGAGCATCTACTGTTGTTCTAAGTGTCTTCGTGGAGTTTACATTCTAGTTGGGGAGAGGAAGATGATAAGTAAAAAATAAAACATACAGTGTTTCAGAGGTATTGGAGCAGATGTTGAGGGTCATTGTGGTGGAGTTCCAGAAAGAGAAGTGAAGGTTCTGGGACAGATCAGGATGGAAGCACTTCAAAATAAAGCAGTCAAGAAAGGCTTCGTTGATGAGACATGGAACAAAGTCTGAAGGTTGTGATGAGAGAGCCATGCCTATCTGGGCTTTAAAATGGTTGTCCCTTTAAATCCTATGGGAAACACGGGTGGATTCATTTTGTAAATTTTCAGTGTTACCACTTACACGCTAATGTAGTTTCGGTGAATCACATGTCAGAGGACTTTGTAGAATGCAGTCTATATGCCAAACAAAGGTATGCCATTTTTGTGTCTAATTGACCTTTTTCTGACATGTGGGCCAAGTTCTGATTTGCTTAAGACAGGGAATTTTGTTGAAAGTAAAGCAGTATATATATACTCCACTATTTAATATTTTCTCTTAAAACCTTACAATATAGTACATGCATTACATGAATTTATATATGAAAGTCTTTTGGTTTTGTCAAAATAAGTTTTGAGAAAATTTATTCTGCTTCATGAGAACATTGGAAATTCTAATCAGATGTTCAATTACCTCTCAGATGAGAAAGAAGAGGGTATTCTGGGAAGCATACTGTTGCCCAGTTTTCAGATAGCTCTGCTTACCTCAGAGGATCACATTAATCGCAAATATGCTTTTAAGGTAAGGACATAGTTATACTTTTTTTTTCTGAATTTGAATCTTGAATTGGTTAAGAAATGGATATTGACTGTGGATTATCACAAAGACCTTTTAGTTACAGTCATTTTTAATATTTAAAATACAGTAGTGGTCTTAGGGTCGAGGAGAAGAATGTCCCTTTAATTAGTAAGAAGTACATGCTGAAGTATTAAAGGGCCAGGTGACTTTTATGCCTACTTTGAAGAGGTTCTAGATCGGGGTCCCCAACTCCCAGGCCACACAGCCCGACAGTGAGAGGCAAGCAAGCAAGTGAAGCTTCACCTTATTTACAGCCCCTCCCTATTGCTTGTTTTACTGCCTGAGCTCCAGCTCCAGTCAGATCAGCAGAGCCATTAGGTTCTCATAGGAGCTTGAACCCTACCGTGAACTGCGCATGCAAGGGATCTAGGTTGCGGGCTCCTTATGAAAATCATCCTGAAACCATCCCTCCCTGGATTCATGGAATAATTGTCTTCCATGAAACTGGTCCCTGGTGCCAAAAAGGTTAGGGACCACTGTGCTAGATATAGCAAATATGTTAAAATGCTAATAATCGATAGATATAACTGTAGGTATCCTGGTGATCATTTCATTGTTCTTTAAAAGTTACTATATATTTGAATTTTTTCATAATAAATTTGGGGATAATATGTTTTTTAACCTCATACATGTGTACTCATGATTTTAGAGAATATTTGCAAAAGTGTTCTTAGATCTAAGTACATCATGAACATCAGATAGTTTTGAGAGCCTATTGAAGATGAGACATTAAATCTATTATTAAATCTAAGCAGACTGTAGCTCACCTCCCCTAACTAATAATACCCACCCATCTGTGATGTGCTGGTAGAGCACCCCCAAATAAGAAGCCCCTTTAATGCTAAGTTGGTTCTTTTGTTGCTAGTGTTCTCAAAAGCCATGCTGCGTTCTTTGCTCTATGATGATGGCTGAAATAAATTTCGGAAGTCACCTATTTTTTTAAGTCAGTTTTAAATTTAGAACTCTTAAGGGGTTTAATGTAAAATTTTCATTTTAAGGAAAAGAGGGAATATAAGGGTAACGTATGCTGTTATTTAACAATGAAAATGTGTGTACCATTATAAAACTGAGTCAATCTGTAATTCCTATCCACTTTTAAAGAATAGTCAGGACGGCAGCTGAGCTACAACTTTGGCCAGTTAACATGTTGCATTTTTAATTACAGAGAAAAGACTGGGAAAGGCAGAGTGGTGGGAGGGTTGTGGGTGGCCTCAACCGGAAGGTCATATCCGAACAAAGACCGCTGGCTATGAAGACATAAGCTACCCATTTCAGTATGTTACAACAACGTTTAATACCAATAAGTCAAAATAATAACATGTTAAAGTATAATGCCAAACTCTCTGATACTGACAGTTACTGGGGCACTGGTTTAAATTCTTTTATTTGCTCATCAACTTAGCAAATGTTTATTGAATTTGTACTAGACAGGACATTTTGCTCAGGTCTTTGACTCGAAATCTATATATATATATATATATATATATAGATAGATAGATTTTTTAAATGTCAATAAATATGATGTTAAATAGCAGTAAAAGTGGCCATGTATGAGTATATTGCCTCTGTAATTATTTAGTTACATTTTGATTGTATTTTATCTGTAACAAGAATAATGATTTCTGTTTTCAAACTCTCTCCTCCACGGTGTGGTTTTCTCTGCATTTATGAGCCATGTTTACCACTAAGTCTGTTGGCGTTGATCCTGCTGCTTTCACAGTAAGTAGGAAATAGAGACAATTGCTGAACAACGCTGTGGAACTTAAAAGCTAAATCGGGAACTTTGCCATCATATTCCCATTTGACAGATTGCAAGCTTGGGTGTGGTTTGTTAGTGTCTTGAGCCCTGGCCACAGCTGGAACTTTTGAGCACCAGCCCAGCATTCCTTCCACTCATGACAGATATGGGCAGTGGGTCTTTATCCATTTCTCCAAAACCCCCCTTAGTCTAATCTAGAGACTATGGTGGTTTTAATAATTTTAACAGTGTATAGCCCTTGAGCTGATTCTTTCTCAGAGTTTCCGTATACAACTTTATACCCCTTCCACAGTCAAGTAATATTTGTTGGTTCTGTAAGTTGATTTGCTCAGTGTATTGATTGAATTTATTTACATCTTGATTCTGAAAAAGGGTTTCAAGAAGCTAATTTGATGCTGTAGATAAAGCAGACAGTCAGAATCTCAGAGTGAAGTCTGTTGCTCCAGGTCTTCTCCTTGCGTCTCTTTAGACTAACTCTTTCTTTTGCCTCATTCTATGCTGAAATAACTTGTGTTTATTTATCCTTGTCTTTCAGTGTCTACTAGGGAGTTGTCACAGGCTGTTTAAAGTTTATTTTATTTACTTGTTTTTGGCTGCGCTGGGTCTTGGTCTCTTTGTGGGCTTTCTCTAGTTGCAGTGAGCAGAGTTTACTTCCTAGTTGCAGTGCGTGGCTTCTTATTGCAGGGGCTTCTCTTGTTGCAGAGGGTGGGCCCTAGAGCGTGGGCTCAGCAGTTGTGCTGCATGGGCTTGGTTGCCCCCAGGTATGTGGAATCTTGCTGGATCAGGGATTGGCAGGCAAATTCTAACCTACTGTACCACCAGGGAAGTCTGTCACAGGCATTTTTAAGCGGAAATTAAGAATGTTTCAGGACTTAACTGGTGCTACAGTGGATAAGAATCTGCCTGCCAATGCAGGGGACATGGGTTCGATCCCTGGTCTAGGAAGATTCCATGTGCCATGAAGCAGCTAAGCCCATGTGCCGCAAGTACTGAAAACATGTGATGCAACTGCTGAAGCTGGCGCACCCTAGAGCCCATGCTCTGCAACAAGAAAAGCCATTGCAGTGAGAAGTCCCTGCTCACCGCAACTAGAGAAAGCTTGTGTGCAGCAATGAAGACCCAGCACAGCCAAAAAAATAAAAATAATAAATTAGAGGGAAAAAAGAACGTTTCTCCCACCTTGGCCTTTGTTTTCTTTCTTTTTTTTCTTTAAAAAAAATTTTTTATTAAAGTCTAGTTGATTTACAATGTTGTATTAATTGGCCTTGGTTTACTGCTGTCCATCCTCACCTTGTTGGCCCAGGGCTACGCCGAGTGCTCAGTCCTTGCACTTGGGAGCTGTCCGTCAGCAGGGCCTCCATGACGCTGTTTTCCATCTGCTTCTCTGGATAGAGGCAGATTAAACCACTTACTGGTGATATAGGGCTTCTTCCTCAAACCTAGAGCATTTATATTTTACTCTGATACGTGAGAAGAAAACCTAAAGGGCAGTGCCATTTGGGGTCATTTATAAATCTTTTATGTTTGTGTATAGGTGTCTATAATGATTAGCCAAAATGCTTTGAGAGCAGCAACTTTTAAGGGCTGAAGGAATTGCTGCCACAGGAGGGAAATGCTATTAGTGATTTTAGTTGCTGCTTGCTGTGGAACATTCTTGAACAGAGAGATGTGAATTGTAAATAGAAGTTGCTTGGGGTGTGTCCATGGAACAGAGATGGCCAGGTGCTTTTTTTCTTACCTCCTTCTCCTACCTTCCCTTCCTTTAAACCTTTTTTTTTTTTTTCTTTTTTAAGAAAATGAAAAATGGTAAAGATAGGAGAAAAAAATGTAAGATGTGTATATTTTTTAAATATTGAATGGTATTTTTCGGAAGTCCCTTATTTCTTATGTATTGGGTTGGCCAAAAAAGTTCATTCATGTTTTTCCATAACATTGGAAACCCAACATTTGGCCAACCCAATAAGACAAGTCCACTTTCTTTGAAATTTGATAGTAATGGTCTGTGTAGGGAGCCACTGAACTTTCTTTCTTCTACTTTTACAGGTGCCATATTTCTATTTAAAACAATCGTGTCGTTTTCAATCAGGCTGCCCATCCGAACATGCGGACTTATTATTTCTGCACTGACACAGGAAAGGAAATGGAGTTATGGATGAAAGCCATGTTAGATGCTGCCCTGGTGCAGACAGAACCTGTGAAAAGGTAAAGACTTGTAGGGAAAGCAGTGGTGATTTCCACTTATATTTTATCCCCTGCCTTGCAAATACATCATTATCATAGTACATGTCATTTTAGTAGCCATGATACAGAACCATTTCTTCCCCAGAAAGCAAGGATTAAGTTCATCTTCTATATTAAATCAATACACCTTTAGTTGGTTTGAGATGCCACCTGCATTTTTATTCCACCTTCCCTCTTTATTCATTCTCACCTACCCATGTACTGAGGTGAATCCCAAATCCTAACATTCCAACTGAATGTTCTTTCTTCTTACAGAATTACCTTTAATATCCGGTAAGTACATTTTTAATTGCTATCTTAAAAGTACACAAAACAGTATTTTTTAAGGTTCTGAATCTTAGAATTTATATTCATGAAATTAATTTCACTGTGTTTTTATATTATGTTATATGTTTCTCAAGTTTAATCAGTTGAAATAAAAGTTTTGATATGTTTCATTTCTTTGGTGTTTCTGGGATATTTCTCATTGTTTCATGATGAATGTCTCCAGAAAATAGTTCATCAAGCATCTAGATTATTTCTAAATATATCTACTTCTTAATGAATTCTACCTTCTTTCTTTTAAAACTCCAGGACTTACTTTGGTTATATAAATATGTACTGTTAAAATTGATGTAAGTGTGATGCCCCCCCGCCTTAACATATGAATCATTTTAATATTCAATATATTAAAAGCTAGTGACAGGAAACCAGCTTCTAAAATATGTAAATAGTAGCTGAATTATGAGCTTATGGCATTTTAAAAATATATTCCTATAATTTGGACAAAGATCTATGATACAGATAAATTTTTCTTTGAGTCAACAACAGTTGAGCACATACATAAGGAAGATTGCTAACTTGCATGTCTGGTCTTTTTACTATTTTCTCAGGATATTAAAGTCTTTTAAGGTGTTAGTTAAAAGACTCAAGTTGATGCTGTATAAGTAAATTTATGTTTATCTATTTCATATCAATTTAACTAATCACTAGTAATTAGAGCTAGGCAAAAGTATGCAGAAAAAAGTAAAGAAGGTCCAAGGTTGAACTCTGGAACACCTGTTTATAAGAATAGCTACCTCAAACATAATGCATTTTCTAGGTTGAGAGCTAATAATGGGAAAATCTGCTTTTGGAATTCCATGTGTAAAAATGACCTGGATGGACATAAAGATGAGATTATTATGACAGAGAGCTAGAGGAAATTTGTTAGGTGAAAAAAAAATGAAAATCTTAGGATAAAACTAACTTCAGATAATACTGACTTTCAGGGAATTGTTTAGAATACAGAAATCAATGTAGTCATTAAAATACATGATTTCTAGATAATTATAGTTTCATATCTTACACTTATCCCAGAGTTTCAACTTCTATTTTCTTTTCTTGTATTTTCCACTCTAAAAACTAATCAGTTCAGTTCAGTTCAGTCACTCAGTTGTGTCCGACTCTTTACGACCCCATGAGTCGCAGCACACCAGGCCTCCCTGTCCATCACCAACTCCCAGATTTCACTCAAACTCCTGTCCATTGAGTCAGTGATGCCATCCAGCCATCTCATCCTCTGTTGTCCCCTTCTCCTCCTGCCCCCAAACCCTCCCAGCATCAGAGTCTTTTCCAATGAGTCAACTCTTCGCATGAGGTGGCCAAAGGACTGGAGTTTCAGCTTTAGCATCATTCCTTCCAGTAAACACCCAGGACTGATCTCCTTTAGAATGGACTGGTTGGATCTCCTTGCAGTCCAAGGGACTCTCAAGAGTCTTCTCCAACACCACAGTTCAAAAGCATCAATTCTTCAGCACTCAGCTTTCTTCACAGTCCAACTCTCATATCCATACATGACCACAGGAAAAACCATAGCCTTGACTAGACGGACCTTTGCTGGCAAAGTAATGTCTCTGCTTTTGAATCTGCTATCTAGGTTGGTCATAACTTTTCTTCCAAGGAGTAAGCGTCTTTTAATTTCATGGCTGCAGTCGCCATCTGCAGTGATCTTGGAGCCCAGAAAAGTAAAGTCAGCCACTGTTTCCACTGTTTCCCCATCTACTTCCCATGAAGTGATGGGACCAGATGCCATGATCTTTGTTTTCTGAATGTTGAGCTTTAAGCCAACTTTTTCACTCTCCTCTTTCACTTTCAAGAGGCTTTTTAGTTCCTCTTCACTTTCTGCCATAAGGATGGTGTCATCTGCATATCTGAAGTTATTGATATTTCTCCTGGCAATCTTGTTTCCAGCTTATGCTTCTTCCAGCCCAGCGTTTCTCATGATGTACTCTGCATATAAGTTAAATAAGCAGGGTGACAATATACAGCCTTGACGTACTCCTTTTCCTATTTGGAACCAGTCTGTTGTTACTAATAATTACTCCTAATTTATGCTGATAAAGATGATATTCAATATTGTGTCTTGACTCTGGACAACTATTTGTTGATTATCTGCCCATAGCAATTTTTAGCCAGTTGTGTTGATATAATTTGCCCAGTTATCCAGGAATTACTGAATACCATCTATGTGCCCAACGTGGTGTCAGTCACCATCATCCTGTAGAAATTACATCTTCTAGGGACTTGCCTAGTGGTTCAGTGGCTGGAACTCCATGCTCCCAGTGCAGGAGGCTGGAGTTCAATCCCTGGTCAGGGAACTAAGATCCCACATGCCACAGCTAAAGATCCCGCATGCTGCAAATAAGACTGGAGCAGCCAAATAAATTAATTTTAAAAAAAGGAAGAAAGAAAGAAATTGCATGTTTTATTCTATCTCTAGCTCATTTATGAAGTATTTTAACCTATGAACTTCAATGTCATCATTCCCCAATGGACAGACCATTGATGGCATTAAAAAATTCTAAGCATAATATACATTCTCTGAATAATTTTCTGTCTCTTGGCCCATTATTATAATTTTCTATATTTGCATGTATCTTCTGCAGTAACTTAAATGTTACTTTTTAAAATTAGATCACAGGTTTTACATTATTTATGTTATCTTAGCATACATTTTTGAATCAGTTTTGGTTCCATTTAGGGAGAAATCAGCATGTGTCTTTTTTGATTACATTTCTTAAGTCTTTGGAAAAATTGAGGGAAAAGTCATTGCAGTTGTAATTTAAAATAAGAGCTTTAGATAGATTAGAGGTAACTTTTTAAAAAGACCTTTTCATATGTTTGATACTTAGTGTTTTAAAAAATTCTCCCTATTCCTGAAATTAGCTTGGATAAATGTGTTTATAGCATAGACTTTCTCTGAGTTCTATCTTTCAAGTGGAAGAAGCTCCATAGCATATCTTAATAAACTCCCTCAGTGTCTACTATTGCCTCCAATGTGAAGCCATGAATTTTATCTAAACCTAAATATATGGATGGTCTATAACTGTACTCTGAGGGAAATAGTCACATTTCTTTTTATTTTTTCTCACTGATTTTATTCCTAACTAGCCATCTCTGTATAGCTGAAAAGATATGTTGTTAAGCCTCTTCAGTTGTGTCCAACTTCTTTGCAACCCCATGGACTGTAGCCCACCAGGCTCCTCTGCCGTAGAATTCTCCAGGCAAGAATACTGGAGTGGGTTGCCATTTCCTCCTCCAAGAATATATATAGATTATGCATTTTTAACACATGCATTTTTATCACTGACACTGGCAGCAATAGCACAGTTAAGATCCAGTAGAATCATTATTATATATTGAAATGTGCAAGGTTAGTCAGTTCCCTCTTCAAGAAGCCTCCCAGTGTGGTATCATCTTGGTAGTTTTGTGCAGGTACAGACACTTAGCTTGGTCTTGTCAGATCCTGGAAGTGATTGGTCTCAGGAAAGCTGATTCTCATCAAAAAGACCCAGATAGAGCAATTGGCATGGTGAGCAGTAAAACCATCTGCTGGCTCAGGCGCACACTGCTGAGCAGCACATTCTTCCTGCAGGGACGTGGACTCGAGATGCCAGATTCTAATCCACAGTTGCTTGATGAGATTGAATGGTAGTGGTGATAAAGTCTGTGCCAGCCACAGATTTAGTCATGTGGAGCTCACAGCAGTCCCATATCCTTGGTGCTAAACTTTTCCCTACTTGCCAAAGAGGAGTTTGAGGCTCAGTACATTTTTGTACCTTGCTAGAAACTCAACTGGTAAGAGGTAGAACTATGGACTTCCGTGGTGGTCCAGTGGTTAAGAATCTGCTTGCCAATGCAGGAGACACAGGTTTGATCCCTGATTCGGGAAGATTCCACATGCAGCTCATGCGCCAAAGCCTGCTCCACAGCAGGAGAAGCCACTGCAATGAGAAAAACCTACACACAGCAACTGGAGGCTAGCTGCACGCTCTCCCTCCTCCAGCCCCCACCAAACCTGGCTGCAACTAGAGAAAGCCTGTGCTCAACCAAAAAATAAATGAACAAAACAACAGTGTAACTACTAGAAGTTCCACAAATTTAAAAAAAAGAGAGAGCACATGTAGTCTAGCTCAGAAACTTAAGTCCTCAGGAAAACAGAGAGTTGGTTGGTCACATGGTCTTGATCTTTGATAGCATCAGGAGATAATGTCCATTTCCACAAACCAGAGTCATGTTCGTCTCATGATGCATTAACCCTCCTGGCTGGAAACCACGCTGTTTATTTCGAACGACCAGCTACTGTGGTCTTTTAAGTATGAATTTTTGTGGTTTCACTGTCAAAGGGCAGCCTCATTTGCTTTCTCTTCAGATTTCTAATGGTAGGGACACTCACCACTTTTTTTGTTTTCCAGTACTTTCTACACTGTTATTTTATGTTTAGTTTTCTCCCCTTTCTATTTATACATTCTGGTGTCATACTTGAATTTTCATGCCATGACATTGGGGATTTGTGTAGACTTGTCCTCTGCAACGCTTTCAGGGTTTTTTATAAAGTCAAAGGTAGTTTTATGGTTTTTTTTTTTTTTCCAGAGTGAATCCTAAAAATAACATGTGCATTATTTCATCTGATTTACTCTGCCTTTCTTCTCTGATTTCAGAGTGGATAAGATTACATCTGAAAATGCACCAGCTAAAGAGGTCAATAACTTTCCCAATCATAGAGTGCTAATTAAACCAGAGACCCAAAATAACCAGAAAAACAAGGAAATGAGTAGAAATGAAGAAAAAAAGGCATTAGAAGCTGAAAAATACGGATTTCAGAAGGATGGCCAAGATAGACCTTTAACAAAAATTAATAGTGTAAAGTTGAATTCTCTGTCATCTGAATATGAGAGCGGGTCAACATGCCCAGGTCAGACTGGACACTACAGGCCAGTCAATTTAAATAGTTCAGAGAACAAAACAGTCAATGTGAGCCTGGCAGATCTTAGAGGCGGAAGTCACCCCAATACGGGGCCCTTACACACAGAGGCTGATCGAGTCATACAGAGAACAAATTCAATGCAACAGCTGGAGCAGTGGATTAAAATCCAGAAGGGAAGAGGTCATGAAGAGGAAACCAGGGGGTAAGTGTCTTATGGTGTTGGTGGGAGACTGGTTTCTGAGATAGAGTCAATGTATTAAATTCAAATTGCGTTGTGATATTACAGCTTCATGAGTAAATCTTTTCTTCAGGGTAATCAGATATGTGTGTGTGGTTTTTTTTGTTTTTTTCTCTCTGTCTCTCAGTGTTCTGAGTAATGTTCATCCAACTTTACTGATGGCAAGGAAACATCCTCCCTGGCCCAGCATAAGAGAAGGTGTAGGCCGTGGGTACAGATCATGTTTGTTTGAGGCAAGGAAGGGAGAAAGATCTAGCCTCCCCCCTTTACACACACACACACACACAGAGATACACAACTTCACTCTCTCCACCGTCCTGCTGTTTTCCATTAGGAGCTTCTACAGCTTAATGTAATGCGAAGCTCTCCTGAGACATGTAATGTGGTGACCGGAAAGGCTTAGGTGCTCTAGTTCTGTCTCATTCCTTGGCTTTCTTAAACTCAGGATGCACATGACTAAGTATTATTATTTATTCATCTAAGCATTTACTCATTCATGTACACACTTGTTCTTTTGTATACTTATTGTATAATTACTATATGGTAATCATGGGACCAGGAAGTAAAATACTGAAATGATATAGTCCAAATTTCTCACAGCCGTTCTTAGTTTCGTGGAGGAGAAAGTTAAACAGATACTGCATACGATGACAAATACAGCAAGAAGAGAAGATGTTTCGGGGACAACCAGCCCAGCCTAAAGGTTCAGGGAAACCTCTCTGGAGGAAGTGAGGTAGGAGCCCAGATATGAAGGATGGTATGCTTATCTTGGTTTAGGTATGCGCAACTCAGGAGTTGATAGCGCTGGGAAAAGACTCCAAGGCTGTGAGTCTGGCTTAGGCTCGCATCATCACAACTGCTGTAATGATGGACAAGAAGCAAGGCTGGAGAGAGAAGCCAGAGGAGTTGTATGTTTGCAGAATGGTGGTTCAGTAGAATCTGGAGAATGAATTGGAGAAAGTTCAAAAACTGAACTTGTAATTGACAAGGCTAGTTGAGTACTTGGATATGCTTGATTGCAGACTGGTCTCACTCAAATCTAAGTTGAGTGGCTGGGGGAAATCAACAATGGTGCTCTGCTTTTTTGGTCCGGTTGTCAGGCATTATCCAGTGCCTCTCACTGCATAGGGAAGGATTGGGGAGACAGAAGGTAATGAGTGATTGGATAGGTTAAATTTGAGGTGTCTGCAGGCTGTACCTCCAAAGAGAGATCTGGACTTGAATAAGATTTGGAGTGTCATCATCATTATATCAGACATGCTTAAAAGTAAGGATGAAAGGAGAAGCATTCATTCAGCAGGAGGCTGGATAAAGTAAAGATTCTAAGGGAAAACCAGCAAGAACTTTTATGTTTAAAGGAAAAAAGGATAAACAGCAAGGTCATACTTTATAACACAAGGAACTATATTCAATATTCTGTGACAGACCATAATGGGAAAGAATATGAAAAAGAATATATATGTGTGTGTAAGTGTGAATGTATAACTGAGTTACTTTGCTGTACAGAAGTAATTAACACAGCATTGTAAATCAGCTATACTTCAATGCAATTTTTTTGAAAATTAAAAAATAAAGGGAAAAAAAGTTTTGAGGATCTGCAAAGACCAGAAGTAAAGGCCAGAAAATGGAGGTGCCCATGGATGAGAAAGTGTTGTGTTTTTAGGTGGGAAGCTGGTGATGTAAGATTTATAAAGTACTGTAATGAACTAACACATACACAATTAACTGAAGACCTACTATAACTCTTACCTTTCAGTAGTAGGGAACCAGAGAGCAATCAGTTAGTAATGTTTTGGTTGAAAGAAGATGAACTTTTGGGGTAGCGGGATGTCCTTCTGGTCTGGGCGGTTGTCAGCCAGTCTCTCCTCTCAGGAGTGCAGCTCGGCCCCTCTCATCCCTTGATGTGCTGCTCACTGCTGTTTTCTCCTCCTCCACCCTCATTGCTCACTTTCCTAATTTTCCCAAGGGACAGCTGTGAGGAAACAGTTGCTGTCTCAACAATAAAATTTGATTGCACAGAGGAAAAGCCAGAGGTATTGAGGGAGGCGGGGGTGGGTAGGAAATGACAGGATGTTTGAAAGTACTTATGAAGGTAATCGTTTTCAGGGAAACAGTAATAAAAACCACAGCCAGAAGATTTGCTGCCTCTCTACCCAGCAAATTAAATCTCGTTTCTTAATAGAATCAGTTTTCCTCAAGTAAAATCATACTTTCTTAAGGTTGAAAATGAACCATTAAAGGGGTTCTGTATCTAAAATTAGTTTTTTCAATTGTTGAGCCATAAGTATTAGTTTTCAAGCACTTCGCGAAGTCCTTGGTTGGATGTAATTAACATCCATAAAGGCTCCCTGTAACTTACTAATTTTGACTGCAGACCTTCCAGCTCCTGAAGGCTGGCCTGAGGTCATTTGGAGCTCAGGTTCCCTTCGCGTTGCTCCTCCAAGTTTGGGTTGGCTGGAATCCAGGTTAAATCATTGACATAGGTCATCTACATTATTACGTGAACTTCATGCTTCAAAAACAGTGGTGAGGTTTTACAGCAAAATAATTTTTATCGGTGGCAAGAAGCATAATGGTCATAGATGGCAGAATTCATTTGGTGAAACTATGAAAGGCTGGCTTTCATTCCTAAAGTTCTAATAGAAAGAAAAGAGGTTTCCTATGTAGTCGTATAGTAGGTGCCTGCATCTGTGAACAGAGCCTGAAAGTTCCTTTGTGAGGGGCGGGCCCGTTCAGATGCTGGGGCCTAGGCCATTGTTTTGCATGGCAGAATCACGTGTCAGGGTTTTCAGGGTGTTTGACAGGCAGGTGCTGTTGAATGGGGCACAAAACCTGACGAAGGCGCCAACAGAGTTACTTAAGCTTTCACTTAAAAAGTAAATCACAGTTTGCTTAATTTGAATTTCTTTGGAGAAAAGCACTGAAGGAAACTAGTTTTTTTTTTTTTTTTTAAGAAAGGTCTCAAAGTGGTAGAAAGTATATGGGGCGGAAATAAATTTGCTTGATGATAAGCAGATTTTCCATTAAAATCTTCCAAAAAGTAGTTCCAAAGATGGCAAAAGAGCCTTTTACACTTTGCAGTCACTTTTAATTAGCCGAGCTTGGTAGGAAAATCGCCTGCCGTTGACGATCACACAGTTAGATGACCCAAGTGCAGTAGCCATCTCAGCCACAGGGTCCAGCTCGTGTGGATGCCTGCGTTCTCTGTCATCAGATTTCTGAACTGGAATTTAAACATTAGTCCAGGCAGTTTTTCATTTGTTTCAAATCGAAAATATGTGACCCTCCTTTATTTACCTATAAATAATCTTTTTACAGATTTCTGAACAGTGTACATAAAGTTAATATCATTTATGTTTTTGGTATTTGTTCCTTTGATACAGTTCTGTGCCTAATCCAGAGCTTCTTACACAATAAGGTGTCTGTAGTATTTCTTAAGTTTATGAATGGCCCAATAACCAAGGTATGCTGGAGTACACTGCTGGAGCACTAGGGCAGAATTTATCGGATGGAATCAGTCCCCTGTCTAACATGCTTCCTAAGCACATAGCTGTGGGGTTGCCAGCTCTGGACTTTATTCAGTTTCTGGCTTCCATGTTAGCAGAGAAGATGAGAATTGGAGGGGGATCAAGCAGGGAAAAAATAGGAAATTTACATGGAGAGAAAGCAGTAGAAAGACTTGTTTCTTTTTACTGCTAATATCAGAGTATGGGGTACCTTCCTCCCCCACTCCAAAGTTGTCAGATGGTTAGGCTCTCAGAAGTGGTTTGTATATGTGTGTTGAGAGGGAGGGTTAATTTTGAGCAAGTCTGTTTTACATCAGTGAGCTTCCCTGATAGCTCAGTTGGTAGAGAATCCGCCTGCAACGCAGGAGACCCTGGTTCGATTCCTGCGTCAGGAAGATCCGCTGAAGACAGGATAGGCTACCCACTCCAGTATACTTGGACTTCCCTTGTGGCTCAGCTCAAGACATGGAAAAGCTGAGGGACATTCAGCAAGATAAAGAAAACTCAGTTTAGAAGAACGGTTGAAGGAACTGGAAATATTTCAAAATACAAAGTAAAACATGGGACTTTATAATTGTAAGACCACTCTGTGATCAAATACTCTTCTAGATGAGAAAGCCAAATCTCAAAACATTTCAGTTGGCCAGATTTCAGTAGCACCTAGCTCTTTAAGATTATGCCCTTCCTAATTTAGGGGTATCTTTTTATCTTTAAGTATATTATTGCAATAGAATAGTAAAGTTTTTTTAAATTATTTCCATACTTTTGGCAAAAATTTTTAAATAAAAGAATGAGTTTGCTTTTTCATTAAATCTTAAAGTCTTGAGAAATCTCAAGTCTCAAAGGGAATCATTGACATAATAGAGAGAGTAGACTGCTGCTTAAGGAAGTAAGAGGCCTGCATTGCGGTTCCAGCCAGTCCGCTAACTCTTCTTTAACCCCAGGTATTGAAAGGAGTATGATCTCTTCTTAGTCTTCTTCCCCCACACACTTGAACCTTCTCTCAGTCCCAGAGGTGTAACTAACTCCTCTAAGGGTCTCTGTATTTGGGGGGAAAACAAGAAGGCAAGCTTGGCCCTCCTGATTTTTGACCAACTGCTTCCTCCCACTTGATTAATAATAAAGTTCACCAGTATTAAAACATCATAATATTCTGGAGATCTGCAGTTTTGAGTCTGAAATAGCATCATGTTGAAGAATTATGTCTTTAAAAAATTAAATTTTTAGCTTTAGCTTTGAGTCATTTTTATTTCTCAAAAGTTATCCAGGGAAATGATTCCTTCAGACCACAGAAGTACTGATTCATGTACTTCTTCCCATAAACAGTTATGCTTTCAGAAGGACGTAGTACAGTAGAGCCTCACCACCTGCAGTCCTTCATTTCCAGTCTCCATGATCTGTAGGCACAGCTCAAAAACTCCAATGTTCCATCCACACACAGAAATTATTTTGCTGAGATTGGTGAAGATGAGATTCTAGGAGATTATTTATATAAAAACAAGTAAGACATGAGGATGGACTTGAGATCTTGAACATTTTTATTTAAAAGTGTAGTACTCTTCTTTCCTGAAACCAGACCATACATTGTGTGGAATAAATGGTCTTTTATGTGAGCGACACAGATGCTGTTGACTTAGTATATTCAATCCATCAAATTAGATTTCATTTAAAAAATTAAATTCTGTTCATTAGTCACCTTAAAAAACAAAAAATGAATCTTCAGTATACATTTTACCTACCAGGAGGGGAGAAGAAAAGAAAAAACAAAAACATACTCTAATTTACTATCTGGAAAGCAGCTTTCCTTCAGTTTTATGTTGCAATTGTTCTTTTATTTCAGAGTAATCTCTTACCAAACATTGCCAAGAAACATGCCAAGCCACAGAGCGCCAGTCATGGCCCGCTACCCCGAAGGCTACAGAACCCTCCCGAGAAACAGCAAGACCAGGCCAGAGAGCATATGCAGCATCACACCCTCGGCCCACGACAAGACAGTGGGCCCCGGGGCCGAGGAGAAGCGGAGATCCATGCGGGATGACACCATGTGGCAGCTGTATGAGTGGCAGCAACGTCAGTTTTACAACAAGCAGGGCACCCTTCCTCGCCACAGCACCCTGACCAGCCCTAAAACCATGGTCAACATCTCCGACCAGACAATGCACTCCATCCCCACGTCACCCTCCCACGGCTCCATAGCCGCCTATCAGGGCTTCTCCCCTCAGCGGACCTACAGGTCGGAAGTGTCTTCGCCGATTCAAAGGGGAGACGTGACCATCGACCGCAGGGACGTCACCATCGACCGCAGGGACGTCACCATCGACCGCAGGCACCGGGCCCATCATCCCAAGGTGAGACATCTGCTCGTCCAGGGTTCATTGCTCCTCTGAGGACGCTGCAGTTTACTTCTGGTTGTTTAGTCTCTTAGTCATGTCCAACTCTCATGACCCCATGGACTGTAGCCCACCAGGCTCCTCTGTCCATAGGATTTCCCAGGCAAGCGTATTGGAGTAGGTTGCCATCTCCTCCTCCAGGAGATTTTCCCAGCCCAGGGAATGAACTTACATCTTCTGCATTGGCAGGCGGGTTCTCTGCCACTGAGCCGGGCGAGAAGCCTTTCACTTCTATTAATAGTACACTGCTCTTTCTTGTGAATGCCAGGGACAAGATAATGGGGAGGAGGCAGGCAAAACCAGCTTTTTTTTGTTTGTTTTAAAAATTAAGGAGGCATCTTCTGCAATGTCAGACTCTCATGTATGAAACCTAAGCTTGCAGGGAGCAGCTCTTTGGAACGGATACATTATGTATTCCTCTCTGCTGGAGAGTGGCTCTCATCTGCTTTCCCTGTAGGTTAAGACCACGTGCATTTGGATTGACCCTATGCACACTTGCAAATTCTACAGTGCCTCTTGTAGCACAACTGCAGTCTTCTGTCAGGCTCCTCATGCTCTCTGCTAAGACAAAAGTGCGATCCTCATCTTCTAACCACCAGCTGAAGACACAGCATATTGAAATACCTCCTCAGGTGCCCAATTGCATATTAAAGTAACATCACTTACTGGTATATATACTTTTTTTCTTTTGGCCATGCCATGCAGCTTGTGGGATCTTAGTTCCCCTACCAGAGATCAAATCCATGACCTTGGCAGTGATGTGCAGAGTCCTAATCACTGGTCTGACAGGAAATTCTCCCTATATATATATATTTTTTTAAATTAAGGTATAGAGACCATGCTTTAATACATATATTAAGTTGGTTTAGGGGCTTCCCAAGTGGTAAAGAATCTACCTGCCAATGCAAGAGACATAAGAGACGGGTTCAATCCCTGGGTCAGGAAGATCCTCTGGAGAAGGAAATGGAAGCCCACTCCAGTGTTCTTGCCTGGAGAATCCCATGGACAGAGGATTCTGGTGGGCTACAGTTCATGAGGTCACAAAGAGTGGAAACATCTTAGCCAATAAACAGCAGCAGCAGCAGCAGCAGCCAAGTTGGCTCAGGTCTTGCTTAGTAGATTTTTTGAAGTGAAATTGGAGCACCTTGCATCGATCAGCTTTTCACAATTCTAAAGCAAAATCATTTTGATTAGTCACTATGTTTGCAACCAAGTCCTAATGTCTGTCCTAAAGTGAAAAGGAATTTTTCTTTCCCTTTCTTTGAATTCTAAAGTGCCTCTCGCTTTATGCTATTTTGAAAAGTGCCTTTTCTTGTCCTTGTGATGGGCTGACTCCTTCAGTTACATCATTGCATAAAACATTCGCTTGATTTTTCCATAAATAAGCATTAGTTAGGAATTAATAAGTCAATCAGAAAGTTTCTTTTGAAAGAAGCTTTAGTTTGTCTCACCCAAAAAAGGCTCACTTTGAACATCCCTGTAACAGAGTTCAGTGTTTTGACACTTTGTACTTCCGAAGGCTAATAAAAATTATTAACAATATTCAAAAGAAATCTGATCAAATGCAAATTATTAGTGCGTGGTTGAACAGTGTTCTCATGGTCAAAATTGATCATCTGTTTCAATAGCAAATATGAGATGCCCGGGTGTGCTGTCGAGCCAGTTTTCCCAGTCAGCTAACATCTGGTCCTCCTGCAAATCTTCTCCAACGTTGCCAAGTTTTCTTTATAACCATCCTGTCATCTTCCTTGATGTGATCCATGGTTCTCAAAGTAGGGTTCATGGACCCTTAGGGAGTACCTGGGATTACCCAAGGGTACCCATGAGCCTTTCAGGGAGTCTCTGATAAGCTCAGAACTGTTTTTGTAATAATGAGGCATTGTTGACTGTGTTGTCATTTCCTACCAGTGCGAAAACACTAAAAAGTGGGTTAAAGCCCTAGTGCCTTAGCCTGAGTCAAGCAATGGGTCAGATTGTATGAGTGGTCATTGTAATATTTCACTGTCACAGATTTGCTGTAAAATAAAGGGGCAATCTCACTCAATCCCTGGCATGAAACAGTAAAAGATAACTGTGTTCAGTCTTGACTATTCATTCCATAGTGTTTGTGTGATGAAATGGGAAATGTACTTAAAGCATGTCTATTGCATACCCAAGTAGTAATGGTTGTCTCAGAGAAAAACGCTTGCATGGTTATTTGAGTTGCAAGCTAAACTAGCTCCTTTTTTTTTTTTTTTCTCTCCAGGCTCTAATGTTTTGTTTTGTTTTTTATTTATTTTTGACTTTGCTGACTCTTCACTGCTCCACTCAGGCTTTCTCTACTTGTGGCAAGCAGAGGGGACTCCTCTCCACTTGCAGTGCACGGTCTTCTCATTGCGATGGCTTCTCTTGGTGTGGAGCACAGGCTCTAGGACACAGGCTTCAGTAGATGTGGCACACGGGCTTTAGTTGCCCCGCAGCATGTAGGATCTTCCCAGACCAGGGATCAAACCTGTGTCTCGTACACTGGCAGGCAGATTCTTAACCACTGGACCACCAGGGAAGTCCAGCCTCCAAGTTTTTATTAGCAAGAGTTTTCAAAAACAAACATTCATACTAGTGTGGGGGTTGAAAGAGGGAGAAGAGGAAAGGGCAGGGAAGAGGAATTCTGCCCTACTGGTAATAAAGCTCCCAAGTTCATCCCATCATGGATCTCATAGTCCCCCAGAGACACACAGTCCATAAAAATCATGAACCACTTCTTCAAAATGACCTTGTTCCAGTGGGTGCTAGATTGGGCTGTGATCAGGTTCTTGAGATCCCTGCTGGTGTCAGCAGCCCTGTGTTTAAGGCGGACCTTCTTCCCTAGATGGTCGTTGCAGCCAACCTCGATCATCCTGGCTGGAGCTTGAATTGCCTAGAACCAGCTGATGCCACAGCCTCGTCACTGGGGTGCAGAGCCTGGGCCCTTTTTTAAAAAATATATATATAATATATATATTATATATATATATAACACTGTTTTACTTGAAAGAACGAATGACAAACTAGAGTTGTTCAGACTTGGTGTTTGACAGACACTTCCAGAGTGGAATGCTAGCCTGCCACTTCAAGGGAGGCAGCACATGGTATTTGTCACCAGTCACGCCACTTGAGCTTTCAAGCAAAAATTAGAATTTGGGGAATCTTGTACCTGCCTCTTTGAGCTTGACAGCTTTCTGGTGCTTAAAGATCAGCAATGGTATTAACAGATAGGAGCTGCTCATCTCATATAGTGAAAAACAAGTGCCAGCCTTTGGAACATCTGCCTATTTCACTGAGCCAGTATTTCCCACCTGACCTGTGTTTGATGTCCCAAAACCATGAATGGATAAAAGGTTCATTTGAAATGTGGGCATGTGCAAATATCCAAAAAAAACTATTCAAGTTCTCTTCCCTTTTCCAAAAACCTGTATCGAAGGTGGATTTTCTTCATGTACTTCCCCTAAAAGAGATTATCACAACAGATTGAATACAGAAGCAGATAGGAAAATCTAGCCAGACATTAAAGGGATTTGTAAACCTGTAAAGGAATACCACTCTTGTCATGAAAATCTTCTTTTAATGACAGAAAGAGGGCTTCCCAGGTGGTGCTGATGGTACCCAGCCAACCCACCTGCCAGTGCAGGAGACATAAGAGATGTGAGTTTGATCCCTGGATCGGAAAGATGCCCTGGAGGAGGGCATGGCAACCCACTGCAGTATTGTTGCCTGGAGAAACCCATGGACAGAGGAACCTGATGGGCTACAGTCCATAAGGATCTCATAGAGTCAGACACAACTGAAGTGACTTAGCAACCATGCAAGGCCATATAGGGATCCTGAGACCAATACGTTTGAGAACCGCTGAGCCAAACGACTATATAGAAGTATTCTGTCAATCAGAGTGTGTATTTTAGTCCTGACGCTTTAATATCTGTCTTCTTTCATAAGCACTAGTAGCAGTTTTAAATGGCATTTTATAATACAGTTTTCATCACTGACATTGACCACAGAATTTATACCATACCTTTATCTTCCTAGCACATGTACGTGCCTGACAGGAGGTCAATGCCAGCTGGCCTCACTTTACAGTCTGTTAGTCCCCAGAGCCTCCAAGGCAAAACGGTGAGTATGATATCTTCATTTACCATATCGTGTGTTATTTATGTGCTGCACATGTATCTGACACAGCTTTTAAGCTTGAGTTTTCAGAGAGATGCCTCTCAGAGAACAACCATTACCAGTTTTGTGGAAGAGATGCTCAGTGGTAGAGTTTGCAACCATGTAGCCACAACAGTGTCTGCCTGATTCCTTTTCCCTAAATGTCTGTCTGCCTCGATATAAGATGCTGTTTTCCACATTTACTGTATAACCTGGGAGGGTTTCTTTACTTCGTTGAATGTTAGTTTCCTCTTCCTTAAAACAGAAGTTGGAGTGGTTCATTAGGGGAACAAATCCAGTAAGAAATGCTGTGTGTGTAGTCAACCTGCAGGCCTGGTAAGTTTCTCTGGTGAATTTTGATGTAGATTAACTACTGTAGAGCAGAAAAGAAACTGATTTACATATTTATACAGAGAGACTGTCCCAGATCCTAGGTTCAAGCAAGTGCTTACTGTGAACAGTTCATAGTCAGTGTTATTTCCATTCAAATTGAGAAGGAGTTATGTTACCAGAATACTGTTGCTCTTCAAATTAGAAAGAAAAGATAACTTCTCAAAATTTCATTGCATTCTTCTGTCAGGGGAGCTGTGCTTTAATACTAGTGTTCAGTCTCAGTTTCTGTGAAGATGAGGACCATATAATTGTCCATTATTTAAAGTCCTTCTGTAACAATCAAATTCATCTTACATGTATTTCTCAAACATTTTTTATTTCATCTCTTACATGTTTAGATATAAGGAAGATTTCCTGGTTTTAAAATACTTGTGGTTTATTTATTAAAGGCTATGGGTACTATTATACTTCTCTAAAACTAGGGAATTTCAACTTGGAATTTTTAAATATTGTTGATCTGATGGACATTAATAAGCTCACGCTAAGTATCCTGTTATGAGCTTTCCTCTTCTCCCTTGCTCCCTCTAGTGGCTGTTGAGGATAAAATTTGTGTTACTGCCTCCTGGAGGAGTCCACTGTGCCTCTTTATTTTGCCTTAAATCTAAATATCTGGCAAATTTGTTGGAATCTTCATCCTTTTGAAAATCTCTTTAACTCCATAAATAGTAAGCCAGAGTTTTAAGGTTTTTTCTTTTAGTATTTCTGTCCAGTACCACTCTGGGTCTTAGACTGTCTAATCCCTTACTCCACCCACCCTCCCCTCTCTCTGACAGGATCTCTAGAGCTTGGGGATATAGTGACATAAGATATGGACTTTCCCACAGCCATGAGATGACAGCATGTAGTTGGCATCCGAGCAAAGGCAGTTCTTTGTTTTCTGTTAAGAAATGTCTTCTTTAAGTTACACGCACACACGTTCTTTAATAGAAGAGGCTGTTGTCTCACCTGCATAGGTACCTACTTTTATCCTGAGGATCCAGTAGTAATGATGGTTTACTTTTGACATCTTTTTCCACCTGAAGGCAGTAACTTTTAACATAACTTCAAATAACAGTTAAAATTGATTTGTAACAGATACAGGGTACTACACATAAAGTAGATAAGCAACAGGATTACTGTATAACATAGGGAACTATATTCAGTGTCTTGTAATAAGCTATAATGGAAAATAATCCAAATATATATATATAACTGAATCACCTTGCAGTATACCTGAAACTATCATAATACTGCAAATCAGCTATACCTCTTAAAAAATTATTTGTGTCTCTAAAAATTTTTTTTTATATGGAAGATAAAGAGCAATAGCGAACAGAACAGAGCAGGTGTGATGCTGTGGTGCTGGCAAAGCAAGTCAGTCTTGAGAACAATTTTGGGCTTGGATGTTTCCAGGACACATTGTAACCCTTAAGTGAAGAGAGTCTCCCTGTGGGCTCTGTGTGGTTTTTAATCATAACAAAGCTCAGAAAAAAACACTGAACACTATTTTATGGCCTGTAAGACTGTCAATGACCACACTTTACTGCATTTCTAATGAAGAAAAATACATCAGACCAACCTGTTAAGGAATTTTTATCTACATTTGAAAGCTGATTCCCCGTCAGGGATCAGAATAACCAGTCAGGAACCGAAAGGTTCTGTGCTGTCCTCTGAGCTTTCTACATGTAGTAAATATATATATATATTTTTAAAAAATTTGGTCTTTTGGTTAATACTAAATATCCTGTGAAAACACTAACAGTGACATTTAAAAATACGGCTGGGAAGCAATTAATAGATCCCAGATGCTGACTGAAGCGTAATGATGTGAAGATGTCATCCGTGTTTTATATGAATTTTATTTCTTTGCATTTACATTCTAGTCTCTAAAATAGAGTGTTGGGCATGCGGGTATTGTTCTACTGCTGTAAAAGTCTTAGGTGCCGTTTTTAAACATCTCATGAAAATATTTTTTAATTATAGCTCTCATGTACAAACTTTTATTTTTGGCATTATGCTTTTTTATACTTAATGTATGAATAGTCTCTCATGAGTTCTGAGAAAATGCCTGAATATACTGTTGTTTTGCTGTACCTTACCAAGTAACACTGTTCCTTCTATTTCTCTAGATATCTATGCCTTTATGTAGAACCTATCATCATAGTGCCTAGGCGCTATGTTTGATGTCAGCCGTAAGAGGAAACTTGCCAAGAAATCTTGGTTTAATATCTGTCACTTAAGACCACAATTAATCTGTTTTCCACTGTTTGGACTCTTAAATTGTACTCCTTCAGCCAGAGGAGCTTACGCTGCTTCTCATAAAGCTGAGACGGCAGCAGGCGGAGCTGAGTAGTATCCGGGAGCACACTTTAGCACAGCTTATGCAGCTCAAACTCGAGGCCCACAGCCCAAAGGTCAGCCCTGGAGCCGTGTGTCTGTGTGTCTGCTCTCGTCACTCACTCTGAGCCGCTCATCGTCAGTCGGTCCGACCTGCGTCACCCCCATGAGCACGAGCCATCCTACCATTGCAGGACCTCCTATTGACCCTTTGAGAACTCCTTTGGTCGTACCTTATCAATGTGGGCTGAGTACATTTCTTCTTAGCCTTCCCTCCCCCCGCTCACCCACCAAGTTTTGGCTGTGAGCAAGGAAAGGCAAACAAGACTTCAGAATAGCTTTGTCATCCACCAAACACCGAGACTCTGGTGAACCGAATTGAAGAGTCCCATCATTTCCCATAAAGTAACCAGTGGAGAATTGATCATCTTTCTAATAATGCTGCCTTTTCATTGCCAAAGATCAATTTCCTTGTGTTCTCGATTTTAAAAATGAACACACGGAAACGTTTCTCAAAGGGTTTAATAGTCTCTGGTTATAAACATCCCAAGAAGTAGTCCTCTATTGCAGAAAAGAATTAATTTGTAAAGTTTCTAACGTGGAGTCTGCTAAAGCCATTTGAAGGATTTTTCTGCTTACTGTTTCAGCTTATATGCATGTCTACGTAATTTCTTACAGAATTAAGTGTGATTTTTTTTTTATAGTAATGGAATATGTCATCTGTACCATTTACGGGGCGGGGGGCACATGTGAAAGTTGTTGTGTATTGTGACATAATAGGTGGTGGCAGATGACCTGTTTTTCTTGTTTCAAAACTGACTTTTTCATGAATTCCGCACCCTCTTTCTCTGTCGCTTTGTTTCTTGATTGACGTCTACTAGAATGAAATCCTTTCACATCACCTTCAAAGGAACACCATATATTTGGATCATCAGGTGGGATTTGAAGAATTTTTCTTTCTTATCGTACCTTACGTTTTAATGTTTTAAGTGTAGTACAATTTTCCATCTCCGTGGATATTTCAGACACTTTGGGTTAATAGCGTGACAGTGGCAGGCTGATAAGAAATCCTTTACCAGGGGAATTCAGGAATACCATAATAATCAGGATAGAAAGGACAGTTGTGGTGATGAGGCAGGATACAAATGCCAGGTCTCTGAAAGTTGAGAGCCTGAACTCACTAGATTTCTTTATTCTTACCCCAAGAAAACTTGTACTTACTGGCTTACATCAGCTTGGAGGTGGCCTCATTAAAGAAATAGACACTCAGCTGTGAATGCCTTTTTGGAAGGCTAAGAGGAGACCGGTGTGGTGGGCTCTGTATTCCCAAAAGGGAGGATACGGATGGGTGAAATGTGTGAAGATATTGTGTTATTGTTCACCATTTCCTCCCAGTGTCAGTTTGACCGAGAGTTGCATTCTCTCGGTGGTGGGAGTGAGTGTGGTTGGTTAAGGTGAATGTTGAAAAGTGGAAGTTCATAAACCAGGACTGACACTCCTAAATGTTGGTGTTTATGAAATTCCCTGTTAATATTTAATTTTAATTTGATGAGAATTTTCCAAATGTTCTTAAATAAAAATTTCTTCTAGTGAATATTTTTTTCCATACAAATTAATCTAAAACTTGCTTTAGCTTGTTTTCGAAATGCTTAAATTTGAATATTTCATCAAGTGAAAGAAGTTACTGTGGAAAGGGTTATAAGAAATTATTTACATATTTATATTTGCCCTGTCCTGTTTGAAACAAAATAATAATGCACTGCTTTAAATTAGTTCTATTTAAAGAGGGATTTTGCATTAGGATAACCCTTGAAAAGACCTTCAGTCATATTTCTTTTAATTTTTGAAAGAAATACACTTTTGTTACTATATAACTTATTTTCCCACAAAATATTTTCATCCTAGTTTTGCCCATCAGAATGCTTTAAAAATCAGCATTTCATGAATCCAAATTTCGATCTTCACTCTAGAAACTGGTGCTATTAAATTTAACCACAGTGTACATTATATATGCTATCAGTAATAAGGACGTGTTTGCCAACAAAATAGTAAGATAAATCTTCCCGTAAAATTCCACACTGCCAGAAAGCTTCTAACATACATGGGAAATAACTGTCTTAGAAGCTCCTTTGTATATAAATCTAATGATAGTTCTGAAAAACAGTGGGATTCACAAAATTGAGGGTTAAAAACAGTGATATAAATGTGGATCTGAAGTTATCTAGAATCTCTGGAAATAAACCTAATGATTTTTTAAAATTTCTTTTTGATTTATTAATTTACTACGTACCTCATCAAATCAAATCTGCTATTGCAGACCCACAGAACTTAAGCAACTTTTGGGAAAGGGCAGGTAAATATATGGAAATACACACTTTTGCACAAATGCCTCTCCTCATCCTCTTTCCCAGGTCGAGCTGCTTCTTCCCTTGACTTCAGTGGCCTAGATCTGGCTGAGGCTCTGTTGCCGTCCTTTGCTCTCTTGGCATGCCCTGCCAAGCCTTTCCTGATGTGCCATGCTGACAGTCCTACAGGTGGCTTCTAAAATCTCAGCTTTTTAGACACAAGCCCCTGGTAGTCCGGTGGTTAAGACTTTACCTTCCAATGCAGGGGGTATGGGTTCAATCCCTCGTCAGCAAGCTAAGATCCCACAGGCCTCTTGGCCAAAAAAAAAAAAAAAAAATAGGGTAAACAACAGAAGCAATATTATAACTAATTCAATGAAGACTTTAAAATGGTCCACATCAAAAAATGCAAAGAAGATGGAAAAGGCCAGGAAGTGGGCTCTCCCCTCCACAGTGTGGAGGGAACATGACCCTGCCCACACAGTGGTTTTGGCAGATGGAAATGATTGCAGACTTCTAGCCTCCAGAAATGTAAAAGAATAGTGTGTGTTGTTTTTTAATGAATTAATTAGTTAAAATTAAACTTTCAACTTTGTATCCCATCCTCTCTGTACTCTCAGCATGTCAGCAGAGCTTTTCCAGTGATTCACCTTTTTCTTAAGATTAGATCCTGAAATAGCTGTCTGATTCCACTTTAAAAATTTATATGATAGTGAAAAGAATTGCAGAGTTTGATTGTTGATGACTTGCAATGATTATTTCTGATGGCAAAAATTGGGCCATTTTTTTTTTGTAATAGAAAGTATATATAAAAACATGGTGAGGGCTTTGCCCAGAAACTCAGATGTGCCCAAGTGTGTATATTGTTAAGGGTTCCTAAAGAAAAATCTCTCTTTAAATAAATCTGAAAAATTTATGGTTTCAAATAATTGCATATGATATAAACAAAATATTTATTTTTGAACTGTCCTATATTTTATTTATATCAGTAGTAAGATTATTAAGTTATGTAGAAAGGTTATTAAGTTATATAGAAAGAATTCTTGGTAATTTTAATTTTAATGAAATTTTTCAGCTCAAACATTTCCAGCTTTTAATCTTATTACTGCCAGTAGCCAATTTTAGATGACCAGGTAAATTTTTATAGGCATTATTGGTTGCCTGGGTTTATAAACTAATTCACCAGTTTTATATGATTGTAAATTTGAAAGTAGATTTTAAAACCTTAACGTCAGAGGCTCTGGTCACATTTTACAGACTATATATCATACCAAGAGAATATGTACTAATTGATACTCTTTCAACACTTGTTCTGCTTGCTCAAATAAATCATCAGAATAACCGAAGGCCAATTTTTAACTGATGTAAATTCTCTTAATCCCTATCATTATTCCTGAAAAATAGAACCAAAGTGTAGTCTCTAAAGTGCTTCTAGGTAAATTCATTCCTAATAGTATAACAAATAAAAATACCTTATCTGAAATTCTAAAAATTTACATATTAAACAGTCAACCCCAAACTCTTAACTTCTGGTGCCATATCACCATTATGAAGACAAGTCATTTACTGGAGTGTTTTTTAAAATCTGTGCTAATTATATGGTAGAATTTTCTTCTGCTTTCTGTTTTACTTTCAAGTACACTATCGCAGTTTGCTTATGTTTTTATCGCCCAGTTAGTAGACTGTTCAAAGTCTATATTTATTAAGATGAGCCTAGGTTTATTTGTCATTTTTATGAATTTTTAGATATCAAAGCCCTAATGTATAATCTGTGAACATACAATAATCCCAACTAGATACTTTATGTACCTTCATCCAGGTTCTATTTAGAAAATGAATAAATAAATAATGTATCAGTAACTCATTTTCTTCTCATTTAACTTAGTTATCATTGAACATTAGAGAAACTTTTGGTTACAATTTAAGTGAAACTTGACAGTTTCATCCTAAAATACATCTATAGAATGGATTTGACATTGGCTTTTCCACTGTTTATTTCTCTACCTACCAGAATATGGGGGATGGGGGGGGGGTGAGGAAAGCAATAAGTACATCTTGCAATGACCTCTACTTGCCAGGAAGTTGGAAGTAAATTCGAGACTATCAGCAACTGTAATGATATCTCCTGAAGAGTTCTTTGACAGTGAGGGAAAAGAGACTTTCTTGATATATTTTCCTTTTTTCTCAGAACAGGACAAATTGAGCTTGAATTTTAGAACTATGCCTTTGAACCTTTACTTGATGATTAGGAGTTCCTGATGTTTTCACAGAGCCGGATGTACATCATCTCTTTGAAGCCAGAGTAACAGGTTTCCACTGAAGCTTACTGTATGTAGTCAACCCTCTGCTTGTCAGCTGGAGTGTATGTCTCTGCTTCACCAGGCCTTACAAGGGTATAGGGACTTCATTTTCTTCATCTTGTCTCTTACAAGGATTCCTTCCCTTGTCTAGTTCTTGCCTCCTGTCTCATGGACAAGGACTGGTTGGATTGAGCCAAGGAGTGAAGCTGGGGTTGTAGAAACTAGAGTAGGAGCTGGGGAGAGGGAACTAGGCAAGACCTCTGTGGATGAAGAGGAAGAGCAAGAACTGGTGCTTATTTGCTCAGTCATGGTGGGAGGAATAATAGGATTGGGGAAGTTAGGACATGTTGCCATCCCTTCGTCTGTCTTCTTTCCCTTTGCTTCTTTCTTCCTCACTTGCTGTTCCCTTCTTTTTCTTTTGGTGATTGAAGAGCAGTTATGAGGGAGTTTCTGCCAGTTTTCCATGTAGGCCATGTAACAGAAAATGAAATGCTTCAGAACTGAGATAGGAGGTAGGAGTGGACCAGAAGGATCTAGAGGCTTGGAGCAGTGCTTCACAGACCTTTTGCAAGCACGCTGCCCACTGGTGGGTGACCTTGAGCCTATACCAGCCCTCTTTCCCTGCCTCCTCCCCCAAGCACTCCAGTGGCCAGCCTCCCCATTTCAGAAAACCTGATAGAATAAATGGAGTTTGACTCCTACAGAGGCATGCTTTGCTTGTGTCGGTATTGTAGCAGATGATTTTTCATTTTTTAAACATAAAATGGTAACATCGAATGTGCTTTCACAAATGACCTTTAAAATGATGACATTCCGCCCTTACCCCTCTCCCTTCAAGAGTCACTATAGTTAATTGCATCAGAAATATCTTCATGAAAACCGGAAAGGAAGGGACAGCCACACCTGTGTTGAAGATTGCCTATTCCTAGTGTACTCAAAAGTTCTTCATGAAAAGAAATATGACTCTGCTAGTCATTTTATAACATTCATTTGCCCTTACCCAGCTGGAGCTGTCTCCTCCCCACCTGGAACAGAACTAAATCATTTCTGAATTTAGCATCAAATAGTATATTCTTCAACACCAGATGGCTAAACCTTATCCTCCGATTTTCATGGAAAAGCTGGAAATGTCTCATGAAAAACCAGTTCGCCAAAGTACAGAAAAAGAAAAATACAAGTCATGAATACCTGTGGTGTTCTTGTTGCATGAAAATGTTTAAGGTTTGCAAGGCAAAAGCTCAGTCTTTCTTTTTAAAAAAAAATTATTTGTTTTTGGCTGTGCTGGGTCTTTGCTACTGTGATGGCTTTTCTCCAGTTGCAGTGCGGGCCGGGGGACGGTGGTTACTCTCTGGTAGCAGTGTGGGGGACTTCAGTAGCTGTGGCTCCTTGGCTCTAGAACAGTTTCAGTTGCTGTGGTGCACAGGCTTAGTTGCTTTGTGGCATGTGGGATCTTCCCGGATGGACCAGGGATCAAACCCCGTGTCTCCTGCATTGGCAGGCAGATTCTTTACCACTGAGCCAGCAGGGAATCCCTCAATCCTTCTTTTATTGGGAATTTTCTTTTTTTTTTCTTTTTAAGTATGATCAAATGCTTATGAAGAAGAGTCTTTTATTATACTAACTGTCACGGTCTGGGTGTGGGTTGGAAAAACATTTCCAGACATGAGACAGAATGAGAGGGAAATAAAGTTTATTAGAATGGGAGATGCTGTTAGGACAGTGGGCCAACTCAAGGGAAAACTGACATTGAACAGGGGTCTTTATACCTAGGGTACAAAGAGTGGGCTAGGGGTCTTGTGGGTCATTTACTGATTGGATGAGGCACATATACTGGATGGAGGGAAGAGTAAAGCAAATACCTTCTCCCAGGTAGGAAGGAGACAGGTTATACTGCTCAGGAGGACTTGAAATCCATTAATAGATACAACATGGGGGAGGGAAGGATGATAAGGGTCTGGTTTTTCCATTCCTGCATTCCAAGACCCTCCTTTTTTTTTTTTATCTGCTCTTTCGTCCTTGGGTCACCACACTAACCTCTAAAACATGTGGAAGAGTACATTGAAGTTTCTAAAATGCAAAAGTTTGGTAGTAGCATTCAGATTATATAATGTAGCTCTTTTATAAATACTAATATTTTGTGACGTGTGCACCAAAACTACTAGTGACTTTTGGAAGAAGTCTGACACCCTATTATTAGTTGCTGTGGACATCCCTCATCTGCATGCTTTCTATATCCTTTCAAGAAACCACAAAAACAGGAACTCTGACCACTTCTAAACATATTTATGCCAAGGGAAATGCAAAAAGGAACAGTTAACTGGGTGTATATAATTGGTACTGAAACCATTCAAGGTAAAAAATCTCAGAGTACTTTCTTGCATTTTGTTCTTTGTGTTCATGAAAAACAGCTTCCCTAAAAGGGAAGAAATGCTAACAAGATGACTGAAAAGATTCTTGATGGCTTTCATTGTTGGCCATTCAGCACCTTTATTCCATTGAGCTATTAAGTAAGTTCTCATTTTCTCTAATATTTGAAGGGATCCTAGAGCTTCTATTTTTAGGGGTGATTGAAAGCTCCAGGGGGTAATGTTTCCAGGGGATATAGAAAAAGCATTTGGAAAAAGCAAGCTAAGGAAACTGGAAAATTGAAAATACTTTATTTAGCACATACCGACGCAAATTAATTACGTGGTATAGAATATCAGTATTTTCTTGTGCCTTGCTGTTCAGAGCAGTCCTCTCTCTCACATACCCCATTTCTCTTTTTTTCTCTTCCTCTCTCCCCCTTCCTCTGCATATTTGATCATAGTAGTGGTAGGGAGAGAGAGAGGTCACCGAGGAATATCCTAACCAGGATATGACATCATAATCAGTTCAGTCTCTCAGTCATGTCCGACTCTTTGCAACCCCATGGACTGCAACACGCCAGGCCTCCCTGTCCATCATCAACTCCCAGAGTTTACTCAAATTCATATCCATTCAGTCAGTGATGCCATCCAACCATCTCATCCTCTGTCATTCCCTTCTCCCGCCTTCAGTCTTTCCCAGCCTCAGGGTCTTTTCAAAGGAGTCAGTTCTTTGCATCAGGTAGCCAAAGTATTGGAGTTTCAGCTTCAGCATCAGTCTTTCCAGTGAATATTCAGGACTGATTTCTTTTAGGATGGACTCTTAATGGCAGAATATAAATAAATGGACAGTGTGTAGATTAGAATTTAGAATGTGAAAGTGTATGTGTGTCAAAACGCTGACCTCTCAGCCTATCTGATGCTTCCCCATTATTATCACGGTTCTCCTGTTTCTTACAGTGATGGATCTGTCCCTAGTTGCTGTTTTTACTCATCTCAACCCTAATCTTATGGAAGTGCCCAGTGTCTTGGTGTCCTCTCAGCTGAACATTCATCTACTCAATGTTTTACTAGTTGTCTGTTACTTTTCGTCTCTAGCCCCTGGACTTCTCCTAGAAAGCAGAGCCTGTGATGTTGGCTTCCTTGATGTGGGCTTGTTTGCAGGAAGTTTTACTTCTGAGAAGTAATCCCAAGGTACAGGAGTAAAGAGAGTGAGGCGGGAAGGTGCAAATAGCTTATCAACTGCCAGAAGCAACTCGGGCCTCTTCTGATACTTGTTGACAAACAGATAGAAATCCTGTGGAGTTACCAGCTGACCTAGAGAAGAAGGCAGCATTTGTATTCGCTCCCATCCTTCACTGACCAGAGTTGCCCCTTGAGACCAGCTCTTGAGTACACTGAGGTTATGCATATGTGAGCGCCCGGAGGTTCTCATAACACACAGCAAGGGCTGAAAAAAGAGACATGGAGAGGGGGCACAAAGGATGTCTAAAACACCTCTCTCTGCAGTTCGCATTGTGTAGTTCTAGTTGATCAAAGAAATCTCCATTTGGAAGCTCTGCCTTCGGTACATCTCCTGTGTGTCCAAAACTAAGGCTGTCATCTTGATCCCTCAATTCCCTGACCAAAAAAAAAAACTGAGAGCAGAAATGGTTCAAAACACTGGTCCCCTTTAACCCCGTTGATGTCACAACGTTTGTCAAACGTATCATCCTCAGGGAAGAGCTTGATGGACTTGAGAAGGATCAGGACCTTAGCTTTCGCTCTTTGCTTAGACATAGATCTTGAAGTGATGGAAGTCCCCAAGAGAACAGAGGAAAGTCTTCGCCAGCTGTGGCTGGAGCAGCCTCTCCCAGCCTGGTGGGTGAAAAGGAAGGCAATTAGCAGGCTACCTGAAAGGACCCCCGGAGTTGTATTCTACCGGCTCATATTAAAGCTAAAAATACCTTGAAACTGGAGTTAAAAGTGCTTTAAAAACACTTGACTGAAAACGGTTCTGTATGATTCTGCCGAACTATCCAAACAGATTGTACTTTAACTGATACATAGTATCTGCATGGTATTGAGTACGGATCATAAATGCCACCAAAACATGTTACACCTACTGAGCTCCTCAGTACCATTTAGTCGCCAAATCCCGGCTGTACTTAAACCTGCCACGTTGTCTTTCAGCTAACTCAGGAAACTTCAAGCTCCCGGTTCCCCACAGAATTAAATCTCTTTTTGATGTGTCACTCGGGCCCTCATTTCATCACAAACACCTCCTCCCCCATAAACCCTTTTCTCCAGTGACTCATCGTTTCTCAGATGCGGCGGAAGCACCCCATTCTCTTTACCATGCACCTGTCCAGCACCTGTCCAGCATCTGTCCATCCTAATAGCTTGTATCACTCCACAGCTGTCAAAGTTCTGACACATTCCATGTCCTACCTGCCTCTCATACCCTCCTTGGCAATGTGTGGCCAGTTACTCTTATCCCCATTCAATCAGGTTGAAATGACTTGTCCAAAATCACAAAACTAGGATGAATACCTTGTATTAATGAATTTTCTTTCTTTCTTTTTTAAAATCTGTTTTACTTCCTTCAAAATCAATAGAGTTGTTCTTGTACCTAAAATAGTTCTGTTTCAGGTTGCTGATCTTTGTTACCTGACAAGTATCAGCTTCTGGTTATATAACTGGTTATTTTCCCATCTACCAAGGTAAATTCAGCTTTCACAGTATCTTAAGTTAAGTCGCTCAGTCGTGTCCGACTCTTTGCGACCCTGTAGACTGTAGCCCACCAGGCTCCTCCGTCCGTGGGATTCTCCAGGCAAGAGTACTGGAGTGGGTTGCCATTTCCTTCTCCAGGGGATCCCAACCCAGGGATCAAACCCAGGTCTCCTGCTCAGAGGTTAAAGCATTTGCCTCTAATATGGGAGACCTGGGTTCGATCCCTGGGTTGGGAAGATCTCCTGGAGAAGGAAATGGCAACCCACTCCAGTACTCTTGCCTGGAGAATCCCACGGACAGAGGAGCCTGGTGGGCTACAGTCCAAAGAGTCGGACACAACTGAGCGACTTCACAGTATCTTAATGATGTATAATTAGCTTTATAAAGATAAAAGATCTAATTTTAAAGATTCTTCTCCAAATAATTTGCTATTAGTAAACTTTAGTTTAATCAAACTGTAGTATTTCTATATGTATCTCTATATGTTTTGGAGAAGAGAATGGCAGTTCACTTCAGTATTCTTGCCTGGAAAATACCATGGACTGAGGAGCCTGGCAGGCTACAGGCCATGGGGTCACAAGAGTCAGACACAACTTCTCAAGGACCACCACGACCACCACCACGACCACCACCACCACCAAGACAGGAAAATGAAAACAATAGTTCCCCACTCCTCCTAAAATGCATAATACAGTTCCACGATTTATTTACAAAAGCTAATATTTTATAACCCAATTATTGTGGCTCTTTTTTCTTCTATCTTTTTTTTTTTTTCCCCCAGTAAGTTCATTCAGTAGAGATTTATGGAGCTCAATGTCAGGCAGGATGTTAGAGCTTATAAGGTAGAATTGTAAATGGTTTTCAAAGCTCAGGAAGGAAATAAACTTGAGCATAAATGCCAAAATCTTTTCTGGGATCAACCTAAGGATGTGATTATGTAGTTAAAACATAAGCTGATAAATCTTTGAATTAATGGTAGGAATTCTGTTAGTGCCAACTTTAACTCAATAGGAATGTGATTGCTATTAATAAAGCCCAGATCCTGTATCTAGAGGATATTTTAATTTTGATTTAAAGCTCAAATATATTTTAGAATAGATTTACCCGTTGGCCAAAATAAATACTTTTTTTTTTCCCCCTAACAGAAATGATGTAAGATTTTGACTTTGGGAATGTTTTGTTCCTTCAAAATAGTATCGTTTTGGGACTTCCCTGGTGGTCCAGTGGCTAAGACTCTAGGCTCCCAATTCAGGGCGTCCGGGTTCAATCCCAGGTCAGGGAACTAGATCCCACATGCCGCCCTTGAAGATCCCACATGCTGCAACTAAGACCCAGTGTACCAAGTTAGAGAAAAAAAATGTCATTTTATGGTATCATTTTGCAAAATGCTTTCAAGGAAGAGAAATATATGACCATTTCAAACATCTTTTCCACAATAAAACATTTTTACAAAATGTATTTTGAGTTCTTTTCGTATTTCCAGTTTCCTGTGGATACCAGGAATAAAGATGGTGTCATCAGATAATAGTACATTGCTTAAAGGAACAGTATTTTTTTAAAGTTATTAATCAAGGAAAACAGGCTGGTTCATGTTGATATATGGCAGAAATCAGCACAATATTGTAAAACAATTATCCGCCAATTAAAAAACTTAAAAAAATATTATCCAAGGGAAGAAAAGGAAAACAGATTTAAGACACTGAAGCAAAAATCAGATCTATAAAATGTATCCTATAGATGAAAAAGGATGACACTGTAATTTGTAAATTGTTTGGAAAAGTACAAATTTAGAAAATTCCAAACAATTTACATTTATAATTTATGTAAATTGTAGATTGTTTAGAAAGACATTAGCCTAGACCTTAAAAGTTTCCTTGAAATATACCCCAGATATGTATCGCAAAATGGTGACTTAAAAAATTCAGCAGTTTAACTAAGGTTGTGAGTATAGAGATTGCCCCCCTTTTGTTCTGCTGGATTAGGGGTATTTTCATAATATGCCTCAATAAGTGGATCTTATTCCTGAAGCCAGCACTTAGGGTCAATTTAAAAATGCTCTTTTTTTTCTTTTGGGGGAACGACAGATATGACTCCTGTGTTAGTATCCCAGTTTGCTTTCTCTTTTTCTTTCTTTCTTTTTAAAAAAAAAAAATCTATTTTTCTCCCTTAAAGAAAAAGAGGATATAATATATCATCTAGCTGCATCTTTTAAACCACCATTGAATTTTTTCTGAATATATATAATAATAATACTTTGCCAAAGTTCTACCTTTAGAAACCACATACAGCATGAACCGTCTGTTCTGATTGCTTTAAAATTTCCAAAGTAATAGACCTCCATACTTTGCCCCATTGGTTATAAAGAGACTTATTTACATTCTTCTATTTAAAAAGTCACTTCAGATTTTCCTGCTTCCTGTTAAACAATGAGCAGTTTCTATAGGTAGTCATACCCTTCAATCTCAGGTTCTGGGACTTTCAGCTGTGCCTAGAATGAGAGTGGAAGGCATTTATGTTGTCATTATCTAAATGACCTGTTTATAAAGGCCCCTGCAATCCTCACAGCTTCACCCCCAAGCATGTCAAATTCTTTAGCCTTTTATTTTTGCCACACATCTTAAGAGTTTATTGATCTAGACACAGGAGGACATTCTTGAGAGATGGATTCTTTGGTGATTAGGCTATCAGGGTTTGGGGCTATTGTTAAGACAGAGTCCCAATTTAAAAATTCTTTTCTCTAAAATGCCATTAAAAGCTCAGGAAAAGTCCATTTTCCATTTAAATGGAAAATGACCGCACAGAAATGGGTCTTCTCATTGGTTATCAGTGAAGGACAAAAGCTCTGTAGGGCGGCTAGAAATCATCCAGACTGATTGCCCCCACCCCGCCAAAAAAGGAGAAAGCTGTTAGTGCAGAATTCAAACTCAAGGAGCATCCGTTATTAGACAGAGCTTGAGCAAACGTTTTACCTTCTGAGAATGAGATCCAAATTTAGGGGAAAATTATACTTAACTTTGCCAGTCTAGAATTTCTAGGCTTATACTGTTCAGTATAATAGCCACTAGCCCATATGTAGCTATTTAAATTAGAAAAGTAAAATTCATCTCCTGGATCACACTAGCCACATTTCAAGGGCAGAAGAGCCACTGGTGTGTCATTTTGGACTGTACCAGTAGAGAGCATTTTTATCATTGCAGAAAATTCTGTTGGACAGTGTTATTCTAGATGATTTATTATATAAACTTTTTTTTTTTTAAATAAGCATTTATTGCACCAGGTGCCAGGCTTGTAATTTGCCCGATGTACGTTTTTGTTGTTGTTTCTTTGTTTATTTGTCTATACCAGGTCTTAGTTGCAGCACATAGGATCTTTGATCTTCTATTTTCATTGCAGCATGCAGGATGTTTCAGTTGGTAAAGAACCCACCTGCCAGCACAGGAGACGAAAGAGACACAGGTTTGATCCCTGTGTTGGGAAGATCCCCTGAAGTAGGAAATGGCAACCCACTTCAGTATTCTTGCCTGGAAAATTCCATGGACAGAGGAGCCTGGTAGGGGCTACAGTCCATGGAGTCATGGGGAGTCAGACAACTGAGCTCACGCACTGGCTGGCTGGCTGGCTGTGGGATCTAGTTCCCTGACCAGGGATTGAACCCAGGCCTCTTGCATTGGGCAGGCAGAGTCTTAGCCACTGGACCACCAGAGCAGTCCTATATAAACTTTTTAAAGAGCATTTAAGCCACGACTTAACCACTTCTTATACATAAAGGGGGATTGGGAAATTAATCTTCCCAAGGACAAATTATATGAATGATTGTCCTGTCTTTGCTCACTGCTAGTCTTTCTGCTTCCTGACCCTCCCCCTGAAATTATTCAGGAGCATTTATCTTATGATTTACAGCATACTGATCCTTCTGCAATCCTAGCTGGGCTAGTTTCTGTAGCAATAGATATTTTTAAACAGATATTTGAAATTGCTAGGATAATAGAACAACAGGCAGTTGGAAATTGAATTCTTAGTAATACCCCCAGATCTCAGTGGATTCTGCTGAGCCCACTGATAATAAAGCAATTCAATTGATTTTTTAAGGGAGTAAAGTCTTTTAATGCTGTATTTCATACAAAAACAAGAATATTTTAATCTCCATGCAATATACTTGTATTTAGATCATTAATTTGAAATTTTTCATCTTTTGATAATTGCACAGATATCTTGACCAATGTTTAGTACCAGCTTATCAGGACCTTGAAAAAATTCCTAATTGATGATGGTTGAATTGGTCCTCAGTTACTTAAATTAGTGCTGGGGCGGGATTATGGTTCTCATGCCTGATTTCCTGTCAGAACTACCACTGGATCTGTAGCAAGACAAAAACAAAAGTACAATTCACAAGGACTTCTGCACCCCAGCTGCCAGGTTGCCAGAGCCCCTCTCCCCAACTCTGCATGTTTTTAAAACCCCACCAGTGATTTATTTTCCCCCCTCAGTCAGGTTTGAGAACTGCTAAGATAATGACAAGAACACCAAAGAAAGAGGAGACATCTGGTTTTTTTTGAAACATAAACAGTGTCTTAGTGCTTTCTGCCTTTTTCATGTATGGCACACAGGGAAAAGTGACAGCGGGGAGTTCCCTCGTGGTGCAGTGGCTAAGACTCCGTGCTCCCAACACAGGGGGCCTGGATTCCATCCCTGCTCAGGAACTGGATCCAAGAAAAGAAGAATGACAGGATCTGTACACACCTTGATAGAAACTGGAGGCCATGCTTTGGGGGCATATTAGGCCCTCTAAAGACTAAGGTGGCGTCTCTCTCCACACACCTGGAACCCTTTCCCATCCACAGGTGTCTGTTGGAAAGCTGCTCATGATCCTACCAGCCATGGCATAAGTTGCATAGAATTGTGTTGAGTAGGTAGATTCTTAACCACTGGACCACCAGGGAAGTCCCAGTGATGGGTTTTTAATCAAGATATTTTCAACAGTAACATCAAAGAAGGCTCTGTATTCATACTTGCCCAAAATGCCTCAAACCTGAGAAAGAGACTAAAGTATCAAATTTTCTAGGTAGTTTTTATAAACATTTAGACTGACACATTTCAAGTAAAAATATGTGTTTTTGTTGTAAACAGACATATATTGGCACCACCTGTAAACAGACATATACTGGTATCACCACCTAAATCTATCCCTTTAGATTTTTTTTATTTATTGCTGAAGTGAGTTATGAAAATTGTGTAATGCCCGAATCCTGTGTTCTCATTTTATAATAAACAATGGGCCTTTCATAATGCTTTATAATTTTGCAATTAACTGGAACCCAAACCTGTATTACCTTTCACTTCAAAGAAGGAATTAAAGCAGGAAGCGAAGCATTTAACTGATTTCCAAGTAAATTATTAAGCATCCTCCACATACTAATTAGTCTTTCTCTTGCTCTGATTCCTTAAAACCAAAATACATCAGCTATTAGAAGCAGTTCCTTAATGCTGCCTAGGGTTCTTGTAGTAGTCAAGCCAGAAGAGAATTACTGGATAGTCCTTTTGTTTTTGTCTTTTAAGGAATTTAAGCATGAAATTCCAAGGTCTCATAGAGCATTATAGTTTTGTTTTTAGGTCATCTTGCACTGCTTTAATTTGAAAGCTGTTTTATAAAGTTCACATAGCAAAAACTAAGTAGAGTGTGCTGTTTTAGTGTAAGTTATAGAAATGATCATTTTCTGTGTATTAAAATGTAGGTATTTCATGACACAAACCAACCTATCTGTGAAGCAGACTCACAGACATAGAGAACAGACTTGTGGTTGCTAAGGGGGAGAAGGGTGTCTGGAAGGGATGGATTGGAAGTTTGGGGTTAGCAGCTGCAAACTAGTATATATAGAATGGATAAACAACAAAGTCCTACTGTGTAGCACAGGGAACCATTAATATATACAATATCCTGTGATAAACTATAACAGAAAAGAAAAGAAAAAGAATGTATATATAACCAAATCACATTGCTCCACAGGAGAAACTAACACAACATTGTAAGTCAAGTATATTTCAATAAAATAGAGAGAGATAGAGACGTTGACAGACAGATAGATAGTTTTCAGAGGTGACTTAGTAAAAGAAACCACTAGCCTATCTCTAGGATTATTTGGAGCAAACAAAGATCAAGTGTTTCTAATTCAATGATGTGCAGAGAGTAAAAGTTCAGTCAGATTATTAAAATTGTTTCAGTTCAGTTCAGTTACTCAGTCGTGTCCGACTCTTGCAACCCCATAGACTGCAGCACGCCAGGCTTCCCTGTCCATCACCAGCTCCCAGAGCTTGCTCAAAATCATGTCCATCAAGTCGATGATGCCATCCAGCCATCTCATCCTCTGTTGTCCCCTTCTCCTCCTGCCTTCAATCTTTCCCAGCATCAGAGTCTTTTCCAATAAGATAGTTCTTCCTATCAGGTGGCCAAAGTATTGGAGCTTCAGCTTCAGCATCGGTCCTTCCAGTGAATATTCAGGACTGATTTCCTCTAGGACTGACTGGTTGGATCTCCTTGCAGTCCAAGGGACTCTGAAGAGTCTTCTCCAGCACCACAGTTCAAAAGCATCAAATCTTCAGTGCTCAGCTTTCTTTATGGTCCGATTCACACATCCATACATGACTACTGGAAAAACAGCAGCTTTGACTAGAGGCACCTTTGTCGGCAAAGTAATGTCTGTGCTTTAACATGCTGTCTAGGTTGGTCATAGCTTTTCTTCAAGGAGCAAGCATCTTTTAATTTCATGGCTGCAATCACCATCTGCAGTGATTTTAGAGCCCAAAACAATAAAATCTGCCACTGTTTCCACTGTTTCCCCATCTATCTGCCATGAAGTGATGGGACCCGATGCCATGATCTTTGTTTTTTGAATGTTGAGTTTTAAGCTAGCTTTTTCACTCTCCTCTTTCATCTTCATCAAGAGGCTCTTCAGTTTCTCTTCGCTTTCTGCTGTAAGGGTGATGTCATCTGCATTTCTGAGGTTATTGATATTTCTCCCAGCAATTTTGATTCCAGCTTGTGCTTCCTCCAGCCCAGCATTTTGCATGATGTACTCTGTATATAAGTTAAATAAGCAGGTGACAATATACAGCCTTGACATACTCCTTTGCAAATTTGGAACCAGTCTGTTGTTCCATGTCCGGTTTTAATTGTTCTTCCTGACCTGCATACACATTTCTCAGGAGGCTGGTAAGGTGATCTGGTATTCCCATCTCTTTAAGAATTTTTCACAGTTTGTTGTGATCCACACAAACTCTTTGGCGTAGTCAATAAAGCAAAAGTAAATGTTTTTCTGGAACTCTCTTGCTTTTTTGATGATCCAGCAGATGTTGCAATTTGATCTCTGGTTCCTCTGCCTTTTCTAAACCCAGCTTGAACATCTGGAAGTTCTCAGTTCACATACTGTTGAGGTGTCCCTTGGAGAATCTTGAGCATTACTTTGCTAGTGTGTGAGATGAGTGCAGTTGTGCAGTGGTTTGAGCATTCGTTGGCATTACCTTTCTTTGGGATTGGACTGAAAACTGACCTTTTCCAGTCCTGTGGCCACTGCTGAGTTTTCAAAATTTGCTGGCATATTGAGTGCAGCACTTTCACAGCATCATCTTTTAGGATTTGAAATAGCTCGGCTGGAATTCCATCACCTCAGCTAGCTTTGTTTGTAGTGATGCTTCCTAAGGCCCACTTGATTTCAGACTCCAGAATGTCTGGCTCTAGGTGAGTGATCACACCATCGAGGTTATCTGGGTCTTGAAGATCTTTTTTGTACAGTTCTTCTATGTATTCTTGCCATGTTTTCTTAGTATCTTCTGCTTCTGTTAGGTCTGTACCATTTCCATCCTTTATTGTGCCCATCTTTGCATGAACAGTTCCGTTGGTATCTCTAATTTTCTTGAAGAGATCTCTAGTCTTTCCCATTCTATTGTTTTCCTCTATTTCTTTGCATTGATCATTGAGGAAGGCTTTCTTATCTCTCTTTGCTGTTCTTTAGAACTCTGCATTCAGATGGGTGTATCTTTCCTTTTCTCTTTTGTATTTGGCTTCTCTTCTTTTCTCAGCTATTTGTAATGCCTCCTCAGATAACCGTTTTGCCTTTTTTCATTTCTTTTTCTTGGGGATGGTCTTGATAACTGTGTCCTGTACAGTGCCACGAACCTATGTCTGTAGTTCTTCAGGCACTCTGTCTATCAGATGTAATCACTTGAATCTGTTTGTCACTTCCACTGTATAATTGTAAGGGATTTGATTTAGGTCATATCTGAATGGTCTAGTTGTTTTCCCTACTATCTTCAATTTAAGTCTGAATTTGGAAATAAGGAGTTCATGATCTGAGCCATAGTTCACTCCCGGTCTTGTTTTTGCTGACTGTATAGAGCTTCTCCACCATCAGCTGGAAATAATATAATCAATCTGATTTTGGAATTGACCATCTGGTGATGTCCATGTGTAGAGTTGTCTCTTGTGTATTGGGAGAGAGTGTTTGCTATGACCAATGCATTCTCTTGGCAAAACTCTGTTAGCCTTTGCCCTGCTTCATTTTGTACTCCAAGGTCAAACTTGCCTGCTACTCGTGTTATCTCTTGACTTCCTCCTTTTGCATTCTAGCTGCCTGTGATGAAAAGGACATCTTTTTTGGGTGTTTGTTAGTTCTAGAATGTCTTATAGGTCATCACAGAACCATTCAACTTCAGCTTCTTCAGCATTAGTGGTTGGGGCTTGGACTTGGATTTCTGTGATATGGAATGGTTTGACTTGGAAAGAAACAGAGGTCATTCTGTAATTTTTGAGATTGCACCCAAGTACTGCATTTCAAACTCTTGTTGACTCTGAGGGCTACTCTATTTATTCTAAGGGATTCTTGCCCACAGTAGTAGATATAATGGTTGTTTGATTAAATTCCTCCATTCCAGTCCATTTTAGTTCATTAATTCCTAAAATGTCAATGTTTGCTCTTGCCATCTTCTGTTTGACCACTTCCAATTTACCTTGATTCATGGACCTAACATTCCAGGTTCCTATGCTATATTGTTCTTTATAACATTGGAGTTTACTTCTATCACCAGTCATATCTACAGCTGGGTGTTGTTTTTGCTTTAGCTCCATCTCTTCATTCTTTCTGGAGTTATTTCTCCACCCACAAAATATAGAACAGTTATACCAAAGAAATTCTCTCACTGTTAAGAAAGTCATAGGACCCACAACAGATTTCCCAACCTGGTGATCCAGCAAAGGGACAGAGAATCCCTAGGGAATTTGACTTTGGAGGCCAGTGGGATTTCATTATAGAACTTCCACAGGACTGGGGGAACAGACTCTTGGAGGGCACAAACAAAACCTTGTGCGCACCAGGAACCAGGAGAAAGGAGCCGTGTCCCCACAAGAGACTGAGTCAGACTTGTCAGTGAAATTGCTTAATGGGGACCAAACTCCTGTTGTGGTGAGATCTTGAGTGTTGTGTTTAGCTGCCCTCAGCCGTTGCATGCTGCACACAAGCGGGGTGCCGCCAGGTGCAGCACCACTCCTCTGTGCACTTCATCCCTAGAAGCCCACTGCCCAGGCATCCTAGCAGCCCTTGGTCAGGTGGGTGTGATGCCCAGGGGGATTCTGAAATGGTCCCCCTGCTGCTTCTTTCTGCAGATAGACTTACCCATCTCTCCGACTTGAGTGAGACGAGATCCTCTAAGAGTATGTGAACTGAAGAACATTCACTGTGCTCAGATTACATTTGACTGACTTCAACACTTTGGGAAAGAACATTGTAGTTACTTTTCTGTCCAAAGGAATCTTGAGGCCAGACTGTCACCTTGATATTTTAATGATATTGTCCACATCAGAGATTTTCGAGGTGTATGTTATCATTATCTGGAAGTCAGGATCTCTGTTCTTTTCAAGCTCCTCATGTGATTCTGGGTTCAGAACCACTGGTAGAAGTAAACTTGAACTTTGATTTGTGATGTAGCCTGTAATAAAAAGGAAAAAAAAATAAGATAGTTGTAGGTGTTTACAAATGCATTGTGGGGAAAAAAAAAAACAAATGCATTGTGATAGCTTACTTTTTTTAGTTAATGTTTCTTCAGTCAATTTCTGATATGCATACAGATTCATAAGGCAGAATAAAGGTGGTGAGAACAGTTCTAGATCAGGGCCTTGCTGCACTAAAGGACTTCAGCAACTTTATACATGATATGAACACATGTGCTGAAGTTTTTTCTTAGCTTCTTGTGTCCCCAGGGGGTGTTTGGCAAAAGATACAGTTGTTCCATTAATTTAGTTTATTTGCGATTTATATATTTTTATCATTGACTCTCAAATAACATTGTTTTTTTAATTAGAAAAGCAATATCTATACAATGGAGAAAATTGGGGAAATTCAGAGAAGTATAGAGAAAGAATAAATAATCATTCTTTCCTACAATTCAAAATAATAGCTGCTGATATTTTTCATTTCTTTACTGTACTAAATTGTCACTTTCCAAAGATGCCTTCAAAGTTTAATATTCTAGGATTTGATATATACATTTGAAAATTTTCATAATGAAAAGTAGTCAGCTTCAGAAGTTGTCTCTGTGACACTCTATACTTTGTAACTTTAAATGTTATTTTTTCCCCTGATAGCTCAGTTGGTAAAGAATCTGCCTGCAATGCAGGGAACCCCCTTGGTTGGGAAGATCCGCTCCCACTCCAGTATTCTTGGGCTTCCCTTGTGGCTCAGCTGGTAAAGAATCTGCCTGCAGTGCGGGAGACCTGGGTTTGATCCCTGGGTTGGGAAGATCCCCTGGAGAAGGGAAAGGCCACCCACTCCAGTATTCTGGTCTGGAGCATTCCATGGACTGTAGAGTCCATGGGGTCGAAGAGTCAAACTCGACTGAGGGGCTTTCACTTTCACTTTGTTAGAGAAAGACAAATACCGTATGTTATCACTCATACATGGGACCTGAAAAGTGAAAACAAACAAATGAATGTAACGAAACAGGAACAGACTTACAGATGTGGAGAACAAACTAGTGGTGACCAGGGTGAAGACAGGAGCGGGGAGGGCCAGTTAGAGGTAGGGGATTAAGAGAGAGAAACAATTGTGTATAAAATAAAGAAGCTACATGAATATTTTGTATAGCATAAGGAATATAGCTCATTTTATAGTAACTTTAAATGGGGTATAACCTATAAAAATACTGAATCGCTGTATTGCACACCTGAAAATAATATAGTATTATAAATCGACTACAGTTTTTAAGAAATAGTCATTTTTTAAATGTTATTTTTGCTCTTTGTATTTTTAGTTTTTCTGTTCCTAAGTCAGTGTCTTCTCACAAGATCCCCCCTCTTAGTGACTTAATAGTTAATGATCTTTGATAGGTAAATTAAATGGAGGCAGTTTTTAAGTCGAAAATGTGGCTTCCCTCTATAACATGCATGTTTACCCTCTCGAAGTATTCTGCTAAATAAATCAGGCTGGATTACCCTTCGGCTGAAACGATATTGTCCCTTTTTAAGTACATTTTAAAAAAGTAATTCCTAAAGGTCTAAAGTCTGACTACTAGTCACTGGTCTGTACCTTGTTGAAGCTCGACTTAAAGGTGAAAGACCACCATATTGACAACCCTGGCCATGTGACAAAGGCCTATTTGCAAGACTCCACAGGCAGTTGCATTTTTGACCTTGAGTGTCTTTTATGTTTAGAGACTATCCAACCTGCATTATTTCTTAAACATTCATGCTCTTGACCATCTTTCAAACCCGCAGGCCCTCTACCCACTTCCTCGCAACCCCCAACCCCCTCACCTAATCTAACTCAAGTACTTTTCTGTCTAATTTTCATGGCATGCTCTTGAAAAACAGCAAGTATAGATGAGATTGCTTTGAAAATCAAAATGATATAAGACTGAAAATGAAGAGAGTTAGGCTACCTACATTATATGAAAGAAAGAAAGTGAAAGTCACTCAGTCGTGTCCAACTCTTTGCGACCCCATGGACCCTATATAGTCCATGGAGTTCTCCAGGCCAGAATACTGGAGTGGGTAGCCTTCCTGCTCCAGGGAATCTTCCCAACCCAGGGGTCGAACCCAGGTCTCCCGCATTGCAGGCGGATTCTTTATCAGCTGAGCCAGAAGGGAAGCCCACATTATACGAAGTGTGTATCAGTGCAATCAAATGATGAAGCCAAAACCAAAGGCAGTTACACTTTATTCCAAGATCAACATTTGATTGGGCTTCCCATGTGGCACTAGTGTTTAAGAACCCGCCTGCCAAAGCAGGAGACATAAGAGACGCAGATTCAATGCCTGGGTCAGAAAGATACCCTGGAGGAAGGCATGGCAACTTACTCCAGGATTCTTGCCTGGAGAATCCCATGGACAGAGGGCTCAAAGAGGGCTGCGAAGAGTCAGATCTGACTGAAGCAACTTAGCACACACTCAACTCTTTGGCTAAGATAAAACGACAAGCATTCCTTTAAAACATAAACTTTAAAATATAAAGAGGTCTTAAATTTCTGTATAAAAGTTGTTTTCTACTAAAGAAAACTTTTTATCTATAGTTGCCTACTTATAAGTTACTTCCCAACAGTAAAATTTTATCTTGTACTTCCTATTAACACAGTTCTTTCCTGTGTGCACGAGAGGTCACTTGTAAATGCCTTGGTCCCTTACTGGGTAATAGTGAGGGGAAGAGAGTTTGAATTCAACCAGCGTGTAGATTTGAGTTTTACTGACATACAGACGTTTGAGTTTAACTAATATTAAATATTTAGATTTAAAAACAAATTACTTACCTAGAATAAAACTTTTTAAAAGGAGATTAAACCAGTCACAGAAGGTTTCTCATTTGACAGCTAAAACAGAAATTACTGACTTGAAACATTGGTAACTAGACTGCAAATAAAATTGTCTAGGTGTATAGTTTTCCAGATTTAATTTTTTACTTATGCATTCAGTCTTAAGATTAGTAAACTTTTGCAGATTTTGTTAAGTCAGTGAAGTAGCATTTGTTAACCATGATAGAAACGCTTATTTCCTATAATATGGGGGATGAAAATTATATAAACTAAATGTCACGAATTGCAATTATAAACAGATTTGTCTGCTTACAAATAGTACAAATATGTTGGCCTTTTATTGTCTATACATAATGATAATTGTCTTTTGAATGCTTTAACTTTTGAGTCCAGAGCCTGCTAAAACAAATATTTTTCTAGAGGCAGTAATTAAGTACAATATAGCTGGAAATGTGAAACATGATTTCAGTCTTTTAAAGAGCTGGGAGTCTTCACTTATTTAATTTGAGTTTGCACAGCTTTGAAATCATTCTGCAAATGGTGTTCTACTTTGAGACAATCTGAAGTAGAGTATATATAAGTGTCTATCAAGATTAATAATAAAGTGTGTGATTGTTTAAATGGGAAGGTATTATTTGTTGAGAGCTAAGTTTTTTCTGAATAACCTTATAAAGAACTGAATATCATTTTAAGCCTTTTTACTAAACAGCTATTTAAATTATGCCATTTTTTTTCCTTTTTAAGTTTATAGGTGGGTGCCTTTTAGTTTATCCTTTGAATCTTGATGCTTTATCATCTGTTCTAGTGTATATAAGGATATTCATTAATTGACTCTATTGGTTATGTTTATTAAGTAAAGCCTTTACTGCAGTTAGTAAGCCCTTTATAATTTTGGCAGTATTTTACAGCTTTTAATACTTGTTTGAAATGGCTTATATTAAGTTGATTCTGTACAACCTTGGGATAATATATAAACAACTGCACTCTTAGGAAGATATTAAAGTAGAGGCTATATTTACAGTGTCGTCTTTCAAATCTAGCTATGCTGTAAACTGATGTTTGCTGTATGCTCCTCCTGATTTGAAATAGATGAAAGAAAATGAACCTATTATCACCATGGTTCACACAATGATTGAGAACTCGGCGCTAAGACCGCAACTGTACCAGCAAGTAAGGTCTTGGACAGTGAATGATACTGCTTTATCATCTGCAAAGCCCCTCAGTGACAGTTTTGGTTTCTCCTCAAAGTTACTCATAACATTAGTTTTTTTCTTATTCCATTTTTTGTTTCTGTCTCTTTGGAAAAAAAAATAAAAACAACAACCCAACTCATCCATGCTTTTCAAGACGCTGCAGTTCTTCGCATGGCTTTGCTGAACATTTTGCTGTTGAATATTAAGTGTGCCATTTTCTTGAAGTTTTTGTACAGAGTACTTGATTGAAATGTACTTGGAGGTCTGCAGTACATGTGTAAAATTTTTTTACTAACTTGCCATTAATTTTTGATTAAAGCATTGTAACTGATTTTTAGGGAAAACGTAAAAAGAATTTCTTTTTTCCCTTTCAGGGGCAAGCTCCCCAACCTCTCTCCCCCGCAGTGTTTTAGGAATAGTTTATATTTGCATGGAAGTTATTTAGGGCTTGTTTCTGTACTGTGATATGGTAAAAACTAAAGATGACCATTTCTTACCATACTGGGAGTGACTTCTCCCTGTATTCTTTTCACTCTTCTGTAGTTGTCCTGGTCTTCATATCTTACCCCATTCTCTTCCCTAACTCAAAATATGTGCCATGGCGTTGGCTGGCTTGAACTTAGGACCTCGGTAATCTGCAGATCTGCAAAAGAAGTCATGTTACACATTCCTCTCCAGTATTTTTTTTTTTCTTTTTTGTATTTCATGGTCTAAATGTTCTTAGCTGTGTGTTTTGCAACATCAGCTTAGCTTCTTCCACTTCAACACCCTCAAATTAACTGTGGCCTATGACCTGTCACAATATTTTAAAAATCATACCGAGGAAGAAAATTAACTAACATGAAAAATGAATATACCTTTTAATTGAAATATGTAAAAGCACCTGGTAAAAAGAAGCACCTTGAACTTGCACTGGCTTTAAAGGTCTCCAATTTGCCTCAAGGCGCCTTGAGGTCTGTGTGATGGAACTTGTAACTGGGAGACTGAAGCTGTTGGCGGGAGGGTGACTCTTTATTTCTGAGCCCAGTTTTCAAAACATGTAGAGTATATGATCGAGCATAGTTTTTAATTTGCAACAAGGAGATAAAACTATTAAATATTTAAAGTTAAACAGCTTTACTCTTCAAAAGAAAAAAGAATCTCTATTCTTAAAGTCACGAGATTATAGAACCTTGATACTTCATTCCAAAAAGCCACACTTTTTGAAATGAACCTTAGGACTTGATCTGGAATTGATAACCTTTTCAGCATACAAAGCTGTCAGTTTCTAATTTTATAAAATGCTGACTGACATGAGATCGAAGGCCTTTTATTCTAACAGGTTGTGTTTTTGTTTTTCACATTTTGTATATTTCCAATCAGTAAGAGCTGAGATTTTCTGTTTGGTTTGATTTTTCTTTTTATATTGATCAGTAATCAAGGCTGATGGTGCAGAATTCATTGCTGATTAAAATCATTCAGCTGCACTAGAAGTT